>NC_134354.1:67698703-67918703 GCF_048569485.1 Anomaloglossus baeobatrachus
ATGACATAAATAATCCTGGAAAATTTCTAACAGTATCAATATCTTCTCTATTCCCTTTCCATAGCCTCACTATACACTGAAGAGCAAAAGAGTAACAATGTTTGGAAAGTACATCTATAGCTCACCATCCACTACAGCTTCAATTGTGAGACTACCTTCATCTTATAGACAATCATCTTGGCTATCTCATAGGCCCCCTTCACACGCATGTGTCTCCGGTACGTGCTAGGTCCGTGCCCGCATATACCGGAGACACGGGCACACGTAAACCCATTAAAATCAATGGGTTTATGTGCATGCACGTGTGCACCAATTGGCTCGTGCCTTCGTGTGGAGCAGATGTGAGCCCGTGTGCTCCACATGGATGCATGTCCATTTTTCTTCGGCAGCACGGGTGTCACACGGCCCGCACACGTACCACACGGATGTAGTGTGGATGTGGTCCCGTGTGACACGCGCCGGAGAAACACACGTGTCAGAGAAAAAAATAACAAATCTTTACTTACCTTCTCCAGCCCTCCTGTCTCTGCCACTGCTGTCACTTGCTGCCGACCGCCGCTCATTATGCTCTTTTAATATTCACTTCACTGCGGCGGAAGCATCAGCTGCGGGGAGTCCGAAGTTCAGCACCACAGACAGTGACGCCAGGGACAGGTGAGTTGAAAGTTCTCGTTCTCCGTGTGTTATCACGGATAACACACGGAGAACACACATAGTGCCATAAACACGGCACACGGAAGGGAAAACGCACCTTTGACACGTCCGTGAAACACGTGCGTGATTTTCAAGGATGTGTGAAAGGGGCCATACATAAATTTCACTTGCATCTATTTAGCATATGATTAGTTATGCTGATTCTTGTCATGTCACTGCAGTGTTACTGTTTTGCTCCTTAAAATCTAAATTTTAATTATTTTGATAATATTTTTTAAATCCACCTTTGGCTTTTAACACTGCCTGAATCCTTCTAGGCATGCTCTCAATCAGCTTAGAGCATGTTTCTACCAAAATTTGATACCAGGTCTCTTCTACACATTGCTAATTTTGTTGCATACTGGTTGACTCACTTGGGTATGCAGCTTTTTCTTCAACTCAACCCATAAGTGTTCAATTGAGTTAAGGTTTGGGGACTGTGGGGCCAATCCAGCATCGCTCCTTCATTATAATTAAACCATTTCTTCTCCAATCTCGATGTATGCTTCAGGTTGTTGTCCTTCTCGAACACTATGTCTTCCTTTTCATACCCATAGTACTCAAGTGTATGAAGTAATTTGTCTAGTAGGATACTCACATATAACTCAGCATTAAGAGCATCATAGTTCCTGGTCAAGTATCTAATGCCTTTGGCTATGAAACAAACCCATATCATCTGATTTTTCAATCCGTTAACCCCTTTTCCCTTCCAGACCCATATGGAAGCCTAGTTTATTGACTTTTGTCTTATCATTCCAAATCACCCATTTCTAATCTCCTACTGTCCACTTTTTACAGTTTGTCGCAATCTCGAGAGGTTACTACTTATGATGATATTGATGTTGAGGCTTCTTCACCTTTTTTCGGGCCTCCAAACCAGACTTGTGTAACATGGGTCACAGGGTCCTTGCATGGACATTTGGGATCTCACTATTACGAAGCATATGAGCCACCTCCATTGCCGTATTTGATGCGCCTGAACTGTTAGACCTTGTGATGAGCTGACTTGTTGACTCTGATATTTTGCCTGGACGTCCACTTCTTGGCTCTTGAATGGATGGACGGATTCCATTTTGTATTCTTCCACATGTTATGGTACTCACATGATCCATTTTAGCAATTTTCTTTGCTGAAAGACCGATATCGATGAGATGGATGATGCTGTTTCTCTTTTCTTGGAAAATCTTCATCATGGCGGCTCCTCAATTCGAAACAGTGACCTTTTGCTTGGTAATATAACTAATAACACGCTGAGCTATTAAGGAATGTGAGAACAAGTTGTAATTTGTATTATGTGGGAAGAAAATGATTTTTCCACCACCAGGAGCAAAACAAAAATCTGCATAACTAATAATATGCTAAATAGTTGTAAGTCAAAATTTTATATGAAATAGCCAATAGCTAATATGATTCGCTATAAAATGAAGGTAGTCTCACCTTCGAAGCTGTAGTGGATGGTGAGATATGAAGCCTGAAAGTCAAAAGTTGAAAACATTGTTCCCATTTTGCTTGTCAGTGTATATACTGCTTTCTTAGCCCCTTCAAAAAAGAAACCTTTACATTTTTTTAGATGTTTTGGGAATATTTGCCATATGCCATGTGCCTGGGAGATTTGCTTGTCCTATAGGAGTCAGTGATGTCTTCCCTTCTTCTAGGAGTTTCACAGATGTTCAGGGTTAATTGGAAAATATTTGTAGGTTGTGTGCATGGGTGGTGTGCATACACTGGCACTCTATAAATACGTTTTCCCCACTCTAAGGCACCTTTCACACATCAGTTAAAAGCACATGTTTTTCACTGATGTAATAAAGGTGCATATGTCCCTCTGTGTGCTGTAATTTTGGCACATGTGTGTTCTCCGTGGGCTATGCATGATAGCACACGGAGTCGGAGCCTGGGCTGTCAGCTGCGGGCCCCCCTCCTGCCTCCAGCTCACGGGCCCCGTAGCAGTGGCGTGGTTTGCCTCTATGGACGGTATGCCACTGCACGGAGATCAGGCACTTATGCTCACCTGTTCACGCTGCTGCTGTCCGTGGTGCTGAAGTCTCTCGCGATGCTGTGTCTGGCCGCTGCTGTCTCCCTGCTGCTGCTACTTCTGGGTCGGCTGTACAGTGAATATGCATGAGCATAATTAGCCAGCCTGGAAGCAGAGACAACAGCGGCTGAAGACAGCATCGCTGGAGATAGGTGAGTTTAAAAAGCTTTTTATTTTAAATATACGTGTTTTTTTGGTACATGTTACACGGACCACACCATTGTGTGGTCCATATGACAGCAGTGCTGCCAGAGAAAAATAAACTTGTCTCTATGTGAAACACACAGACATGCATGTGCGCCTATTGGAAACACTGTCAGTGAAAATATCACTGATGTGTGCGCAGGCCCATTGATTTAATGGGTCTGCATTTGTCCATGATTCTGGTACATGTAAAAACTGCAACATATGAACCAGAATCACTGACATGTGACGGGGTCCTAAGATGGTGCAAGAATGCAGGTGGACACCTGCAACAGTTCAAAACTATTTTACTCATTGGGAGGTAATAAGCTTTATGGTTGTAGTATTTTTAAGAGGAAATAGACTTGAACAGAGGTTGGAACATGTGATATTTTAGTTGCACTTGCAACAGCCTGCTAGTAAACACTTCAGCAGCACCTCCTTCACTTTAGTATGATTTCTGTATCTCTCACATTGGAATACAGAACACAGCTCACAGTACTGGTCATGGGCTACTCCTCACCGTCATGGCAAATCCCTGTAGTAACTCTTGTCTTGACTCCTGAGTGTAATTCTATGCAAGCTCCTGCCACTTAATAGCAAAGGAGATAATCCAAACAGGATAGGTTTCTAATCTACAAGCTCTATGGAATGTGAGCCCAATGGAAAACTGCACATAAAGTCTGATATCGTGTGCTACGTGGCTACAGCAGGAAGGTGGATGTGGCGAATTCAGCTCTAATATGTCTGTATTAAATTCAGTATTGCAAAAAAACTGACTTTTTAACCTCAACAATATAAAAAAATCAAATTACAAGCCCCAGAATAGTAGGTGCATGACATGTCTGACACCCTTAAACTGTTTAATCACAGCCTTTGAACTGTGCTGTGACTTTCCTGTTTTTTCTTTTGTTTTTCTTGCCTAGAAGCAAGTGTTTTCTAAAGTAATTTCCCATTTTCTTAATCTCCCAAAATATGTGATAAACAGTAAGTACATTATTTAAAATCCCAGTAGCAAATTGCCCTTAACCATTTTATATGAGGTTGGATAGCAAGTCATTATGAGGAATGCAGTGGTTCTAATGACCTGTAGGAGAGCTTCAAACGGGCATAGATTGTAGCCTATGGGACAGTTTATACATTAGCATATATTACTCAATTATTACCATACCGGGCAGCATGTGGTCCACTTCAAACACTCTTTGTTCTTCTTTGTGTTACATTATCCTTTAATATGGGAATTAAATTTGCCTTTAGACGTTCTCAAAATTTTTCATTTTTGGGGGATGATTATTATGATTTTGCACCTAACTATTAAATATGTATTTTTTATTTTTGTATACACTACACTAAGTGGTTATTTCTTAGTGTGCACATATAACAAAGAAAAGTTTGCCATTTGGCACAAGTAATCCCTATTAGAATGCGTTATTGGTCAACTGCAATAGAATTACAATGAACTTAAAGGGTTATTCTCAAAATCGTAGGTTATAGCCTATCCCATGTGTAAGTGATAACTTGCTGAAATCTTGGGATCTAACTGTCAGGAAATAGCCTCTGCAGAGCCACGTCTCGAATCGAGCAGTGTCGCAAATTATTTGCTTGAGATCCATTCATGACTATGGAAAGTCTGACTGACGGCCTTACCTGCTTTAACCTCTTAACCTAAAATAAAACACAAGACTACGTGACATTGGATGTAAAGGCCACAGCAGCCCCATTTATTATCACCAAAATAATAACACTTTAACCATAAACATAGTAATAATTCAATAAAACATAACCACCAGCAAAGGAGGGGGGGTAATTGAAGAGTACCATTGTACATGATTGCAACATCAGCTCCACCATGTGCCCTCAGCCGCACCACATCGACTCGAGGACACCCAGCCGAGTGTTGCCCAACCACTGCCCTGCTGGGACCGAGCCCAGCAGGGACCCACATTAACATGCCCCGCTGTGACCCAGCACAGCAGGGTGCCACGTTAACATGTCCCGTTGTGACCCAGCATAGCAGGGACCCACCTTAACCACCACACCATTGCACCACCAGGGGTAACCTGCTCCTGCACTGGGTTCCCCCCCGCTCTTTGTGCAATCCACCGACTTCAAATACCCCCCTCCTTTCCGCTAACTGCTGCGACGAGTGCACTCCTCTTCTCTTCCACCTTGATCCAGACATCTGGAAAATAGGGTGGGTGGGTGGGCGTTCCAGATGTCTTCCAGGTGCCGAATGACTAACCCCCAACAACTCTGCCCTATATATACTAACCCACACTGACCTACCCCTAACCAATCAAATATCCCTATAACTCCTGTAGCCCACCTCCTGGTTTCCTGCCCAAAATAGCTCACACCTTAACCCTTTGCTAAACCCTCTGGCCTAGCATCCCTCCTAGTCATGTTGCCCTTCCTTGAGCCCCTTTGGGGCAGCAGTCCGGGCTGTCTTTCATCATGGCACTGTTGGAAATAGCAAAGCATTGTGCTAGGCTTTCTCCAGCAGTCCAATAGAGAATTAATGAATTGTAGGTCGAGCTTACCTTACTTCTAGTCAAGACAGGTCTCCTTGGGTCTCACGATTGTTGGCGGTGCAAGCAGTTAGAACTCCATCAATCAGTAAGTCATCCTCTAGCCATAAGATTATAGATAACTTACAATTTTTGGAATAACCAGTCCAGTGTTTTGGTGTTTTTTTCAGTGCTGGAGTACAGTTTTAAATCTAATTCCCCTGGCCCCTGTCATAAACTTACCAATGCCTTGGCGACATCATGTACCCATAACATCGTTATGGCCGGAAATCAGAAGTTACATCAGAAATTCAGAAGCTCTCAATGCAAGTCTATGAGAGCAAGAACTAGGCTCTCATAGACTTATTTTGAGTTAAGACCTGTGGCATATTCCATGGAACACAGGAGATGCCAGCAGGTAACAAATCACAAGAGACCGATGGAGCGGCACTGGAAAAAGATGAAGATGCCACAAGGTAAGAATAAGACTAGGAGCAGTGGACTTATATTTAAGCAAAATATATCACACTTATCAGGATAGATGACAATTGAAAGATCTTTGGTGGTCTGACCACTGGAACTCCAAGCCATAACAACAAGGGTTCTCAAGTCCACTGTCTAAATGGAAGAAGTGCACAAAGGCAACCACCACTCAATTCACTGCCTATAGGAGTAATAAATAATGCTCCATTCACACAAGGACTTTGTGCACTCCCATTCTCAGGATCAGTTGGGGTGTCAGCAGTAGGATCCCCTATTTCACCCTTTTGGATCAGTGATAAATGTTGTTTATGAGACAATCCCTTTACTGTTTTATTAAATGAGTTATCACTGTGCACAAGAGAACCTGGTCAACGAAAAATGCAACTTTCAACATCTGTGTTATATTTCTATATTTTCAATGATTGCAAGAGTAAACTGATCAATATAACACTACAGCTCTGCAGCCATGAACGGTGGAATAGGTACTCTGTGTTTTCATTGTTTCATGTAGTACAGAGATGTAATCATCACTGACATGATTGCCTCAATGATTGCTCTCACTTTCAGGTGCGCGTGGATAGTAGGTCTGTTTTCTTGTACTGCATATGCTGTGAATGTCACAACCACCCTTTGTCAATGTGCCACCATGTCTATATTCCTAAGACCAATTCCTGTGTCAGGTGAAAGTATAAGTGAAGAATAGTATGGCACCTTCCTTGTATATGTTACACACCGGTCCCGGATCTGAGCTTTGCTTCCCTCACCCCAGTCCGCTAAACTCTGTTGTGCTCCGACACTCAACTGAAGGGATAAAGGAGTGAGTGTTCTTGAGTAACCTCACAAAAAGGAAAATCCGTTCCCACCTTTCGACCTATAGTCACTCCATTAAGTGTGTGCCACCCCCGTGCCAGCAGCTGGGCTGCTCGGATCCGAATCCGTGGTGGCTTGAGGGGTCTCCGGACCTGGGGGTCGTGCGGCCACTCGATAAGAGGGGGACTATGTACAAGGAAGAGGGGGGGGAATTGTAAAGTTTGTGATGCCACCCACGGTGCGTGGTAATGTGAGGGACCACAACTGCAGACAGAGAGCCCGGTGATGATGGTGTGGCAGCCTGATCTTTTAACCCCTCGGTGGGTAGGGGGTTTGTGTCCTGGGGCCCGTTGGATGGTTGGTGAATGGGTGCTGCTGGGTTAGGAACAGGGGTATTTCAGTGTACTCACTCAGTCCAGGAATAAGAACACTGACATCTTGTAAACCAGAGTTCTGAGCACCACTGCAGCTGGTAGGGAGCACGCTTGGGTCCGTGCCCTTGGTGTTGCTGTTAGCCTGTGGCCCTGTCCTTGGCACCTCTGTCTCTGCTGGACCCGTGGGTATAAAACACTTCAATCCCGCTCACCCGTATGGCTAACGGAGTGAGCTTGCTCTCAGGGTTCACGTGTAGGATTTCTTTGGACTGTATTGGGAAAGTCCTATCCCATCGGTGCACTAGTACCCCGATTTTGGAGCGGGTTGGGGATGACACTTGAAGTCTTCACCCCCGTTGGGTAAATTACCGGAACGCGTGAAGCTACTTTTATATATATATATATATATATATTATATATATATATATATATATATATATATAGAGAGAGAGAGAGAGAGAGAGAGAGAGAGAGAGAGAAAGAGAGTTTCAACAATCTACAGATTGCATATTCGCGCACCTCCCTCACCATATAGAATGTTTTAAACTCTTGCGCTCTGCAATTTACTCGTTTCTAATTTTCCATGCAACCTTTTTATCCGAATAATTCATATAAATTCTTTCTCCCTTTTCTTTTAGTTTTAACACACCAATGGCAGTCTTTTTATATAAAGATTACCCTGATTTTGAGATAGTTCTATAACTTGATAGATATTATTTTTGTCACTTGGTGACTATGGGGAACGGGGGACCTCTGTTGGCCCTAAGACTGGGACCCCTGCACACACCCTCACTGCGGAGGTGCCCTTAAAGGTAGAGAGGTCCGGGACACTGATCTGGCCCTGTCTCTTGCCGAGCCCTGACCTAATACCCTTGTACATCCAACCCCGGGGTGAGTAGGACAAGAAATAACCCTCCCACAAGACAAAGACAAGAAGGTAAAACTGATACTCACACCTTGCAAATATCCACAGAGGGGAGACAAAAAGACACTGAAGTGGATACACCTAAGGGGAGAGAAAATATCACACCAGATATCTTTCATACAACGTAGACAACAAATCACTGGTCACCAAATGGACATTCACCATGGATACCGGATATCGCAATAGCTAAGCAGATGTTATCTTCATAAAAACAAAAAAACAAAAACAAAACAAAAAAAACAAAAAGACAAAAAAGTGAGCCGGAGTATGAGATGGTATACATGGAGCTTGTGAGACCATGTTCACACTGGCCATGAGACAAAAAGAAACCAAGGAAAAAAATTGTGAAAACATACCCTGCTGTAACTAAATAAAAGCATAGTGCATATAAACATAGGGTACTTAGTAAACACTGTTTTTGATCAAAAAAAGCATAAAGCTATCCCACCAAACGTCAAGGTGTACTCAGTTGGAATAGTACCTACACTCTCTAATATTAAAACCTTACCATGGGTCTAAAATAGGCCTCAATGTGGCTAAGGGCTGAGAGCGACCGGGTCCCAACAGGACACACACAGTCAGGGGGATTCACAGAATGAAATGTCCAGCTCACTGAGAAGGGGGCCACTCCCTGTTTGTACTGAATACAAAAAAACTACATAAAAACAAAAAAGTGAGTACCTACACTCTCTAATATTAAAACCTAAAAAAAGATGTTATCTTCAGTAGCCTCCTACTACTTTCCCCAGCATTAAATAGGAGGAGACCAGCCGTGGAAGGAAATCAGCAACCTGGTTCTCAGTAGTAGCACACAGCTCCAAAAAGGATTAACTCCTGCTTGGCTGGAAGCAGTGAAACAACTCAGCCGACGCCCAGCTGGGCTGGGGACTCAGGAGAGACCAGGTTGCCTGTCAGACTCTGCAATTTGAACAGAGTTTGACGCCATGGTAGTAATCCATGGGTGCGGATCTGGACATTGCATGACAATTTCACAGATGCAACATGCAATGGTATAGTTTTGAATCCAACACTTTTTAACATGCATAAACAAAAAAACTCCCTTTTTCAATTTTCTCTTTTCTTTTTTTTTTTTTTTCCCCTATATTATGTAAATGAAAGAAAAATAAAATTCATTTTTATTATTTAAGTATTTCTTGAATGTGGATAATTGGCATGTATCACATGACCTCCCTCCTCATTTTGGAGCTTTTCTTTTGCATTTTTTATGCAATTATGCTGCACACTTGAAGCTGGTATTTCTATTGTGGGTTTCCTGAGGAAGGAGTTAGATTGACTTTGAAATGCGATCACATTAAACCTTTTTCTATAATTCCTGTCCTGGATCTTCATTTGAGATCAGTTGCACAGATTGAATCCACTCGCTTAATAGAAATCATAAAATAATATTCCATCACATTGTAAGATACTTATAATGGGCAAACTTACCAAGTTACTGACCCCATCCAGGAATGGCAACTACCTGTCTGAGAACATTCCCAACCTAAATGAGACTGACAACTTTTAAATTATGATTTCACAAACCACAGCCATTTTTTTTTTCTTGTGAGAGCTGTGTGTTTGTTACAGATGTGTCTGGACCTTCAGGTGCTGCTACCGGGACCAAGTGCAGAAGGGCCCAGAGATTGTCCAGACATTAATGGATGCTGTCCCTTTAAGGGGTTGATTTAGGGTTTTTTCAGTTTCATTGCCAGGTCGGAGGAGCCTTTCCTCCAGCTGGTAATTAAGGGCCTTTATAACGTGAGGCCTCTCACTTCTCCAGTGCGGGTTATACTCTTCACTTGGAGAAGTTGCTGCTCAGGAGTGCATGTGGCTTCAGACTACTGTTGCTGTATATTCTGAAGATTCCCCCTCAATATAGGTTGTCATTTTTCCCCTTTTTGATGTTTATATTTGTAATTGTTTTTCCCTCCGTGGATTGGTGAGTAGTGGGATTTACTCCTAGGGTCTGGTTAGGAGATATGGGCACATTGGCAGGCCACACCTCCTAACCCTTATAGGTACCTGTGGTTTCAGGGCTAGAGCAGAGCCCCCCAGTGTCAGTGTCAGCGCCGGAGCCCCCTGGTTAGCCCTCCCTTTGTGTTTTAGTCTTCTTTATTCCCAGGAGTCCACTTTGCTGGGTGTCTCTTCCCTCACTCAGCATGACAGTATTTGCCAAGATTGTCCCTGAAATTCAGGATAGTACCAGAAAGTTTGGCAATCATATATCTGGTAATATTTCTTTAAAAGTTGTCATTTAGAATCACTATATAAAATGACATTGATTATAATAATGTACCAAAAGATTGAATGAAAGACTAAATGATACAGCAGATAATGTACAATAAACAAACATTACCTCAAAAAAGAGTTAGAGATGCTTGTCAGCACCCTAAAAACTCTCAGGGCTCATTTAAACTTCCTTGCACATTGGTTTGGTCTTCGACCATAATGCATGGACTTGCTGCAGCTTTCCCGACCCAAGAGACCCGTGGTCAATCCATGCATTGTGGTCTGAGAACAGTCCGATGTGTTTGGAAATGAATGAGCCCTTAACTGTATCACAGTTGGTACTTGACTGTTTTAACACATTTTTCTTGTCTATTTCTAGTCAACCTGTGAAAATAATTTCTAAACTCCTGATTAAGGATGAGCGAATTTGTCAGAAACTAACCACACTTACTACGAATAGATACAAAAAAACTTGCCATACCAAAATGAATATAAGGACTTTATTATACAGGCAATCCAAAAAATGTAAAATGTGACGTTTTGACACCTATATTTGGGTCTTCATCAGATAAAATAGATTCTTGTGAAGGAATATGCCTTTAAGATGGTGATACTGTCAAAATCACCATGAGATCTATAGATAAATCAAATTGCTGTTCTGGATAGATATAATGGTGCAGTAGGGCAGAGTATCTTACATGCAGGAAAGATGGAACACCCACACTCACTATGAAGTTCCCCAAAATTTCACATCTTAGTAAATGCGAATATTTTGGCATTTGATTCACAAACATCCCTCAAAATGGAGGTCATGCATATCTGTCTTGACCCTTCCTCTGTCCTTATCCTGCCATTGCTTCACTTGTCCTCCAAGTCGGTATTCTTCTGGTGCTCCATACTGCTGTTGAGCCAAATGCTTTGTCTCAGGTGGTCTCGTGGCATGTGATGCAAAATCAATGACATCCATTACATGGTGGCAATGTACGTCAGTGACATCAGTAATCGGTGTTGACACCAGGGCTGTGGAGTCAAAGTCGGAGTTGGAGTCGTGGAGTCGGAGTCGGTGCAAGGGAAATTGAGGAGTCGGAGCAGAGTCGCAGGTTTGGCTTACCGACTCCACAGCCCTGGTTGACCCCCATATGACTACATAAGACCAGTCACTGACTCCTTTCTAGAAAAGAGCGGTGGAAGAACCAAAGACCAGCTACAACACTAGAGTAAGAACAAGTGATGGTCTCTCGATTTATTATTCCTTGGAGTCTGGAGAGACTTCAAAGCATAATAAATATCTTTTTGATCTGACCCATTCTATTCAGTGCAAATCGAGTCTGGTGGCCAATTTAAGAGAATGTGCCCAAAATAAATTTTTGAAAATTCACTGTTCTCTATTCACAATTCATAATTTGTGGCTACCGTGACACTCCTTGCACAAATACTGACTGTCCAGTGCATGCACCTCAGCAGAGCAGCATTATATAGGCAGAGCACACTGGCTTTTATATAGTCTAGTCAACACAAGAAGGTCATTAATGTTTAAAAAAAGAATCAGAGGGGATTTATTTTACCATGTGAATGGAGCCTGTGATATGACGCTGCGAGGCATGCTAATTATGTAAATAATTATACCCGCCAAGTGTCAAATGTCAGCACAAACATGACTTCTATCCCTCCAGGCTATGTATAACAATAGGCACAGAAGAGTAAGGGAGAAGGCAGAATAAAATCATATTAATAATTCACTGCGGGACACTTTTGGGATCATCTATGCGTTTTCTCATTTATACATACATAATAATATATACCCCAGCACATAGATTCTTGACACGTCTGCTCTCTTACACCATAATGTGATATCAAGCTCATTATCATGTGGGCTGTAAACAGCCACGGAAAATTCATTACACTTAACGTATCATTTCCATAAATGTTCATTTGTCAGGATAATGGACGGTTTCTTCCATGTATTAGGGGTTTAAGGTCGTCTACTGTATTGGAAAAGACGAGTAAATTTATTATGGTCACTAAATAGATTTTTTCTAATTATTCTACCTTGTGCTACTACTGCTAAAATTACAATTATTAGTATGATTCCAATAATGGACCATTTTCCATTAACGAGTGTAATATTTGTATAAAGATCACATTCTGATTCTACCGAGAGGAGCGATGCTTCACCGATTTCTCTTCCTGGTGAGACAGTCTGCCCTAGGTTTCTCCTGTAGAAGGTTCCTTCTCTTGTGCTAAGCTTGGACTAATGGATGTCATGCTGTTTTCATAAGACTAGATGTTGGGATGAGGGTGTTTCTTATCAATCACTTATGTTCTCTTTTGAAAAGAGGTTCTGCAGTTGCATCGCTGGGTCTAAAGAATAATGTACTCTATCATAAATGATTCTGAAAATCTGAAGTCAATGAAATGTGCCATAATGTTCACAAATCAAGCCATGTTTTATACAATCATGTTATAGTTGACAACAATCATGAAATTGTGCCTGCTGAAACCACCAAGCTTCTTGCTTCTTGCAAGAATCTAACTTCCAAGCATGTTGCCTTTTCCCCCTTTCCACTTTACTATCAAGGGCCTCCATGAGAGATGATGGTGGCCATGAAAATGATGCGGTATGTAATCAAGATAACTTTTTTCTATTATAGTTCCGTTGCCTAAAGTAGTGGCAGAGTGCATTAAGGGGGTTTTTACACGCAACGACATCGCTAACGAGATGTCGTTGGGGTCACGGAATTCGTGACGCACATCCGGCCTCGTTAGCAACATCGTTCCGTGTGAAATGTACGATCGACCGCTAACGATCAAAATTACTCACCTAATCGTTGATTGTTGACACGTCATTCTAATCCCAAATATCGTTGCTGTTGCAGGACGTAGTTCCTGAGGCAGCACACATCGCTAGGTGTGACACCACAGGAACGAGGAAAAACACCTTACCTGCGTCCTCTGGCAACGAGGTGGGTGTCACATTCTTTCGGCTGCCCTCCGCTTCTATTGGACGGCTGCCATGTAATTTCGCTGTGACGCCACACGAACCGCCCCCTTACAAAGGAGGCAGTTCGCTGGCTACAGCAACATTGCTAGGCAGGTAAGTATGTGTGACGAGTCCGAGCAATGTTGTATGCCACGAGCAGCGATTTGCCCGTGACGCACAACTGATGTGGGTGGGTGCTTTCACCAGCGACATCGCTAGCTAGCGATGTCGCTGCGTATAATGCAGCCTTTAGTATGTGTGTGTGTGTGTGAGTGTGTGTGAGAGAGGCATATAACATTCTGTGGGATGGTAGCCATGGGCGAGGAACTCACTTTCCATGTCCCTACATGCTAAAGAAATATGGGGTCCCTGGGTGGGTGTTGTGGTGACTCTGTGGACGATACATCTATGTTCAGTTCAACCTTCCTTTGTGCGGCTCTGACTCCCTTGGACCCCATGATGAGGAAACCACACCAGCTTTTGAAATACAAAGTTGTTTTTATTCATAACCACGCTTACAGAGAGTAAAAGGAGATGAGCTTGACATTCTCTTCTACATGATGCAAAGTCATGTCGCCAATGGTTATAGATACAAAACAGTTCTTGCTAGGAATATCACAGTTTGACAGCACGGCAACAGAGGTGACTTCATACTTTAGAAACTAATGTAAGGGAGGTCTTGCTAGTTACCACCCTACTAGACATACTACTGTTCTGGTCGACTCCACCTTTTCTTCAGTGTTGTCATCAGAGTCCAGTACACTTCTGCTGCATTACTGCTTGTTCAGTCCTAGAATGCCACCACTCACCTGCTTCAGAGAAACTGCCACCACTGAAGATTCCTGGTTGTCACTTGCTCCCTGATTCTCCTCACACACACCCACCCAAGGTTCTTCTTCTTATATGGTGGTGTCCTTACGCTATCACTGGTAACCCATGACTCCATAATTGACTTTGAAATAGGAAGTGACTCAAACTGGTCTCTATCACTCCTTCCTCTCCCTGGCTGACTAGGTAATTACCCTGTCCTTTCTAAACAAGAGTCTATTGTGGCTGGTGGTTTGTACTGCCGCTCACAGGGAAATTAACACTTGTTACAGGAAAACATATCAGAAATACAAACATTACACAATTACTACTGGTGTATTCAGGGGGGGACATGACAGCCTATCCACCTTCATACAGGTGGACAAAGGTGGCTTTTTCAAGCACCAATTTCTTTGAGGATGCAAAATTTCATCCCTAACACCTACTGCCACCTCCTCTTGGAGAGGCACAGGGCTTCAGTAAGTGCCTGCCGAGAATCCAGTGATCTTGATGACTAAAGCAGACAGTGGCAGCCTTGGTCAGTGTCGTAGGTTCCTTGCCAGAACCAAAGCATCACGATGAGTTTGTCATTGGCTTTTATGCTTTGCATAGGCTTCCACTGAGCTTAAGAAACTTTCAGTATGATGAAGTAAGTTTTGTCATCTCATTGACTGCCAATGATAAACTCACCTCAACTGCTGCGCCTGCATGATGACAAAGTCTTCACTTAGGATTAAAATTAGACATTGGGTTAAAGATATTATTAGGGTTAGGAATAGAGCTAGTGCAATAAATGATTTTTATAAAATATTTTAAATATAATGTAAAAAATAATATAACAATTTATAACTTTTTTTTAATTGTGTTAGTTTTCAACCGAAAAAAAAAACTTTACCGGTCAAAGAGCAAAGAAATATTAAATCGGTACTATCTTAAAGTGCTTGTAGGATAAGGAGTTCAATACTTTACTGGTGAAAAGGACTCCTGGAGTGTAAATGGTCCATGGGTTAGTGGGGGCAAAATATTTGTCATGGGAGTTAGTAACCCATGCTATTTTACCACTCAAAAGTCAGCGGCACCATCAATGCCAATAGTGCTACATATATGGTACTGCACTGTGATTTCTGTTTATAATGGAAGTTATGCCCAGATACATGATACATATCATTCACCTAAAGGGGTTGTCCACTACTTGGACAACCCCTGCTCAAGCCCCGAGACCAATCAGCGCTCGACATCTGTCTCCCTGCCTTTGGACATTAGAGCAGGATGTGAGCACTGCGCCGACCTGATCGGTCACGGGTTCTGTGTGTCATAGCAATGTCATGTGGGTCCTGGGAATGTGGCTTTTGACATCACTGGAACCACGGCCGCAACGGAGGTGAGTATAGGCTTATTTCTTTTTACGGGGGCAAACAAGGGGAATGAGAAGGAGTTGTTCAAGTAGTGGACCCCTTTAAGTGGAGCTGAGCTGGATTTCTAGAAACGACCATTGGACAGAATTGGCCATGTATTTCTAATCTCTTTTATAAATGAATTATTAATAAAAAAGTAATAATTTAATTTAAAAATTAGTAAATATTACAAATGATATCTTAAAAGGTACACATACAGCAGTGTGCAGATGCAGGAGCACATATTCCATCTGTTGGATGTAGTATGATTTGCACTTTCTGCTTCTGAAAACGTTTCCTCCAATGATTTACATCACACTGATCAGAAGCATTTTTTGTAAAAAGTAAATATATGTAAATTGGACTTTAATCTGAATTTCTCATGCAATAAGTTATCACTTTACATCACTGTATATTGATCTGGAACTGTTAAACCTGAGCTAAAAATGGTCCATAATTATAGCCCCATAGAACATTTTGGTGAGCCAAAACTTGTGTGCACGTTCTCAGTGACATCATCGCCTTAACAGTTTATAAATCCCCATATGGAAACCCTTCCCTCCAGATCAGTCTTTTATTATAACAAAAGATATTGGTAGTAAATTTTAATCAGTGGCCAAAGTTGGGTGATGAATTTGTTAAATGCTCAGAATCCAAAGCTCATTTTCATCTATGAAATTAGTCTGCAACTGGCAAAGCAATGATGTCAATATAATCTGATATTTTTACTCTATAAATCACTTATTGATATACCTATGTATAATGCAAAAATGAAAATTCTACTCCGTGACAGACACAGATAGAAGAGGTCCTTGTGCAAGAACAATACAGTATATTAGCCCTTTGCCAGGGGTGGACATATCATTGGTGCAGCCGCACAGGGGCCCAAGAGATTAAGGGTCCATTTCTACCTCCAAAGCAGGTAGAATAAGGTATTTTAATTAGTGATGGGTGAACCTGGAATTTAAAAGTCTAGATCCACGCGGGATACCTAGTACCCGTGCACCGACCCTAGGCCCGGAGTTCTCACAGAACTTTGGGTAACTATCCATATTCAGCCACTGGGTAATTAAAATATACAAAATAAAGGAAAAAGAAAGAAAATAGGAATAAAGCAAGCGCAAAATATTTTTGGAGTGTCCCGCGCAGCTGCTACACTGCTTCAGGGGCCGCTCATTACCCTCATGCATATGCACTGCTTCTCCGTCTACCGGCAGTCTTGACGTCTGTGATTGGTTGTAGTCAGACCACGCCCCCAGCCTGTGTGACAGCATCTGGCTGCTTGGACTCACGGACGCTATGTGCGTCTCTATCGTGGTGTAAAAATAAATAAATGAATACATTGTTGTAGGGTCCTCCCATATTGTGATACCCAGCACAGATAAAGCATATGGCTACAGGCTGCAGCCCCCAGATGTGCACCGATTTTGACTGTGAATCAAAATAAGAGAAACTGCATGTGGCTTTTTTAAAAATTATTTAAATAAATAATTTAAACAAACTGTTGTGCGGCCACCCCCAATTTTGATACCCACCCATGATAAAGCTGACAGCTGGGGACTGGTATTCTCAGGCTGGGGAGACCCATGGTTATTGGGCTTCTCCCCTGCCTAAAAGTAACAGCCTGCAACCACCCAGAATTGTCACATCCATTAGATGTGAGTGACAATCCTGGCACTTTATCTGGCTCATCCTGATTGCCATGGTCCGGTGGCAATCGAGGTAATATTAGGGGTTAATGACAGCTCAAGGCTGCCACTTAACCCTAGATTAGTAATTGGGAGGGTCTATTTTTAATAACAAGTAAATTGCAAAGTTGTTTTTTTTTTTTTAACGAGAACCTTGCTATAGTAACCATTTATAATAAGAGAATATCCCTTCAATCAAAGGAGGAAATATACAAATAATTCTTCTCAATGTGTCCTAGGAACTTTGTGTTTCTATCTATCTATTATCTATCTATCCATCTACCTATCATCTCTCTATCTTTAGCTATCAATTTATCATCTCATTTTCAAATGGCTAATTGCCAAATCATCTTGCTTATGAAATGAGGGTCAAGTACAAGGTGTTTCTAAGGTTCACATTTTCTTACAAATAAAAGTAATGAGTAAGACAATCGATCACTTCAACATAATTGAAATCTCCAATTATTCTAATGTAACAACTCTGCCTTGACTTCCATTAAAACTACCTCAGCTCGTCCAGGAGAAAAGACTGTTAAACAATCTCAGAATATGAATTCTAAAGAGCCGCCATTATTGTCTGACAATTCTTTCTTTGTAATTGTTGAGATTTCTTTTTAGAAAATATCTGTCCTAAATATTAAGCACAGGTAGGACCAACTTCTCATTTCAGATATAACAAATAGTCAATGCAAATCTGAATCAGAGTAAATCTATATTGCTCTAATAAAAATGTAGAGGCAGCCTTTTCAGAAAAGAACGGGGGTCATTGCAGCGCTAATCACCAATGCCAGTAAGGGATTATTGATCCATGATATTGTTCCTGTCTGTTATATACTGTTCTGAGGAAGGGGGCAGAGACTCCTGAAATGCGTAGACTTGTATATGTTCATGCAATAAAGGACCTGATCAATAATCCCTGGTGATTAGCACGGTGATGACCCCCGTTCCTGAAAAGACTATCTCGATTTCTGCGGGGCTGCGGCTTTCACCTCCTATGACTAAGCGGTTTGGATATTGTGACCTTTCACAACACTTTTAGGCGAGTGCAAGTCAAAGCTTTTCCCTTGTTTTTAATCTGGTAAGACCCTATTGCGCCCTACTCTCCACAGTTCCTGACATTTAAAAATGTAGAGGCATGAGAAGTCCAGTGTAATGAACATTATCTATTACAAGCACGAAGAGGTGTTCACATAATGACCCCCAAAATTTTCCCAATACACAGAGTCATACACCCATTACCTGTTTCGTGTGGTCCCCAACACTATATTGTTAGGGAAGGGATAGAACAGGTCTATAAGGGGAATGTCCGCTTTGTAGACTCACACGGTTCAATTTCTTACATGCAGAGTAATAGATGAGAATAGCCACCGTGTAATGTTTTGTCTTCTTTGGCTGTGTGCGGCTTCACCCAGAAAAAACTGTTGTTCTCCAGGGCCGCTAGAAGCCGCCCTGATATAGTCAGCTGATGGGCATAGGGGGTTCATTACCAATGGGGTTGCCTGTGATGAGAGAGCCCTCGGAATACTGCTTGCTATATTATACTGTATATCTGTAGTAAACTGCTGATGATTATATATTTAAGCTTAGGTCATCAGTGGAATATTATTTATGTGCAATTATGTCACAGGGAATGACACCATCATAGGCTTACGCATGACGATGTGCATGACATTTTTTGATAAATCCATCTCAAGGCTGCATAAAGTTGATGGCATCAAAGGCTTGACCAAACAGTTTATAAAAATAATGGGCAGAGATGTCCCAAGTAGTTCTAGCCCTAGAACATGAGAGTTACGACCTTCAGCAATCAGTTTGGGCAGTGGCAGCCCGTGTGTTCATTACTAGCTGTTGCTGGAGGAGTTTTCCTTTTAAGACACTAAATTTGGTGAACACACTACAATGGTGTGAGGATGTCAAGGGTAGAGATGAGTGGAGCAGGCAACTGCCCAAAAAGTTCCCTTTGGCCCATCTGAGAAGATCAGTACTATTAAAGATCTGTGAATCTTGGGTTCACACACTACAAGTTACATCACTGTGCAGAGTAATTATTTTCCAGGAATACAATGTCTTTCATTATGCTCTTGGGTCTCCCATGATCCTAGAGCATAAGAAACTCAAGATGTAAAAATATTAGACCAAACTGCTCACCTTTCTATACATTTCTGGTGCTACCCACTGTCTGGGCTTCTGTCACGTCACATCTACATCTTGTTCCCTCTAGTTTGAGGCTTCCGCCATTTGCAGAGTGCTCGAGAGCCTACAAATGGATGGATATGTGGTGCAACGAAGATGCAGAGCACATGATGATGTCCAGGAATCATCGGGGAAGGCCAGCAAGAAAAGCAAATGGCAAAAGGTTAAAAAGATTTAAAAAAAAAAAAAAAAAAAAACATACTCACCTTGACACTTACCTGTGCAGCCATCCCTGCTGCTCAATGTCCTCTGTTTGGTCTTTCATGCCACCGTCATATTGCATCCTCGGTCCAAGGTTTATGCTAGACTGGGAATTGAGGCCACTACCAGGGGGTCACTGCGCAAGCTGGGGCCAACGGCCAGGATTTGCAGAGCGCATTCAGCTGAAGTGTATTACATACACATATAATAGGAAGGGGCACAGGATTAGAAAACTTTATTACAGGATGTTGTCCAGCATGGTGACCCTATTTTAGGAAGGGACCCAGGATGGGGGGACATTTCTTACAGGTTGCAGCCCAGTATGGGGACATTGTTATAAGAAAGGACATTTCTTCTAGGATGTGGTCCAGGAAGAGGGATATTTCTTACAGGATGCGGCCCAGGATTGGGGACATTTCTTACAGGATGGTAGATATTTTTTATTCGTTGTGGCCCAGGATGGGAACATTATGATAGAAAGGGGCTCAGTATCGAGGACATTTCTTACAAGTCAGGGGACATTTCTTACAGGATGCAGTCTAGGATGGAGATATTGTTATAAGAAGAGGCACCTGATGAGGGACATTTCTTTCATGATGCAGGACAGGATTGGAGACATCATGATAGGAAGGGGTCCAAGAAGGGGAATTTGTTATAGGAACCGGCCCAGGATGTGAGAACATTTCATATAAGAAGGGGCCTATGGTGGCAAACATTTCTTAAAGAATGCAGACCAGGTTAGGGGACATTATTACAGAAAGGGGCCCATGAGGCAGAGATGTTTCTAGCAAGGGGTTAGGGTGGGGGACATTATACAAGGATGGGGCCCATGATGGAGGACATGACTACAGGAAGAGGTCAAAACAGAAGACATTTTTACAGGAAGGGGCACATGATGGGGGACATTATTACAGAATGGGGGCCAGGACAGAGGACATTATGAGAAGAAATGGCCCATGATGGGGGCTATGATTACAGGAAGGGGTACTTTGCACACTACGACATCGCAGGTGCGATGTCGGTGGGGTCAAATCGAAAGTGAAGCACATCCGGCATCGCTGTCGACATCGGAGTGTGTAAACCGTTTTTACTACGATTAACAAGCGCAAAAGCGTCGAAATCGTATGATCGGTGTAGCATCGGTCATTTCCATAATTTCAGAAGGACCAATGTTACGATGTTGTTCCTCGTTCCTGCGGCAGCACACATCACTGTGTGTGAAGCTGCAGGAGCGAGGAACATCGCCTCACCTGCGTCCCGGCTGCAAATGAGGAAGGAAGGAGGTGGGCGGGATGTTTACATCCCGCTTATCTCCGCCCCCTTGCTTCTATTGGCCGCCTGCTGTGTGACATTGCTGTGACGCCGCACGACCCGCCCCCTTAGGAAAGAGGCGGTTCGCCGGCCAGAGCGATGTCGCAGGGCAGGTAAGTGCATGTGAAGCTGCCGTAGCGATAATGTTCGCTATGGCAGCTATCACAAGATATCGCAGCTGCGACGGGAGCGGGGACTATCGCGCTTGACATCGCTACCATCGGCTTGCGATATCGTAGTGTGCAAAGTACCCCGAAGAGTCCAAGACAGTTTTACAGAGTGGCGAACACATATGTCTTTATAAGATCTAGAACGCTGCAAGAGCCCATACATCTGACCAACAGGTGGACAAATTTTGCACCAGGGTGCATCGGACTACAGTTACGCCACTAGAAACATCAAAGGCTCCATTATGTGTTGTTAGTATACTTTATGAGATATAGATTGCAGAACGGGTGCAAGAAATAGTTCATTTAGGATCTTCAATGATATAAAGTAGAGTAGCCTACTATAATCATTGATTTCCAAAACTAAACACAAACAGCAGTCCCTTTTTTAATGAACTTGTTCCGTTCTGTGAATGAACTTGGCAGCATTGTCAGAGGACTTCATTTCACCAGCCAGAGCGGCTTATATAATAATTACATTTGTAAAATTACATTTGGTTTAATGATAAAATATAAACTGTATTATCATGATAACGAACACAAGAAACAGCGCTCTAGACAAAATCTATTCTCATGGAGCACAGACATATTGCATTACAGAATAACAGAAATATATGGCTGGCTCCCGCCAATCTGGAGGCGCCTCAGTTTTGGAGCGCACGCATGATGTATTTCACTGTGAATAGTTTCCAACATGTTTGATACAAAATATTAAATGAAAATGAGTCCATTGCACAATGCATTATAATAACACATTAGTTATATACTGCTCAGATATTTCTAAGTGCTGTAAAACTGGGAATTATAGGCCAAATTACAATCATCAATGAAACAGCAATGCTTCTACTTCTGCAGAATGATATGCAGTGGACAATGCATAAAAATCCCCCCAAATTATAGTATGAGCTCCAGAGCAATCTGTAGGCTCCATTCATCAGATCTACACAATATGGAGCCATATCACTACACTGACAATGTAGCATTAAAGGGACTCTGTCAGCAGGTTTTTCTTACCTTATCTGAGAGCAGCATGATGTAGGCAAAGACATCCTAAATCCAACAATGTGTCACTTATATTACTGGGTGCAGCCATTATGACAAAATCAGAATTTTTTATTTAAGCAATTTAGCAGAGCTGAGAGAGCTGAGCCCGCCCACACCAGGCTCTCTATACACATTGTATAGTGACAGTGAGGGGGTCACTCACAGCAGTAGGTGTGTGCCTGACATTGAAGTCCTGCAATGATAAGTCTCCTGCTGCTTAAACAAACATAGCAAATAAACAACAGATAGAACTGTGACAAGACAGGCATCCCTGAATTCACTGTGCTAACCCTTGCAGAAAGCTGACTTCAGGTTAACCAGCTGACAGATTCCATTTAAAGAAGTTGTCTAAAGGGTGCTTTACACGCTGTGACATCGCTAATGACATATCGTCGGGGTCATGGTGTTTGTGACGCACATCCAGCGTCGTTAGCGACATCGCAGCGTGTGACAGCTAGGAGCGATGATCAATGATCGCAAAAACGGCAAAAATCGTTGATCGTTGACACGTCACTCCTTTTCATAGTATCATTGCTGCTGCAGGTACGATGTTGTTTGTCGTTCCTGCGGCACCACACATCGCTACGTGTGACACCGCAGGAGCGACGAACCTCTCCTACCTGCGTCCTCCAGAAAAGAAGGAAGGAAGGAGGTGGGCGGGATCTTCCGCCTGCTCATCTCCGCCCCTCCGTTTTTATTGGATGGCTGCCATGTGATGTCACTGTGACGCCGCACGAACCGCCCCCTTAGAAAGGAGGCGGTTCGCCGGCCAGAGCGACGTCACAGGGCAGGTAAGTCCGTGTGACGGGTGTAAGTGATGTTGTGTGCCACGGGCAGCGATTTGCCCGTGTTGCACAACCGACGGGGGCGGGTACACTCACTAGCGATTTTGCTAGTGAGATCGCAGTGTGTAAAGTGCCCTTTATAAAACCTATCTTACCACTAATCGTCAAAGTGTCTTTGGAAACATTTTTTTTCCTTAAAAAGCATGAATTTGGATCTAGAAACCAATTATTGCAGTGGTGTTTTATTAAAAATTTGGCCCCTTTAACTTTGAAGTGCTCAGTGGATATAAATCAGCTGAGGGACAGACAGAGGAAAGCATTTACAATTATTAGAGATGAGGAGATTAATATGCATAGGTTCAAGTTTGAGTTAAATTTCCTAAAATTTGCTGTTCCAAACTATTTTTACGAAGTTCGAAGAAAAAAAAACATGCATGGCACCATTTCCCGCTCTACCTAAAGCATCAGAGCGTGAGCTAATAATGTTTTGTGCGGATGCTTTTAAGTAAAAAAAATCAACCCCTTTGAGATGCTTTAATGGATGGTGGTAGGATAGAACTTACAACAGGTTTTACAGGTGTTCTTGGAATCTTGGGTGATGAAGATTTAATAAAGTATGGATGCAGTATTTTTTGATTTTTAAGAATTAAAGAGTCGTTCACTACTTAACTATTGGTAGCCAAATTGAGGGATACCTGTCCAATACTAAACTTGCCATGCTGACCCCATGCTTTATTCCAACATTCTCAGACACTCTGGTCTTCTCAGAGGCAGAGATGCCGGCTGGCACATGCACAACACACTTGGTGGCCCGGCCCAGTGTCTAGTGCATTGATAACACTATATATTGAATTATAATTATGATCGGGTTAATGTTGACTACCTATCTAGAAAACCATTTTATCTTTGATTTTGATTTCAGACTGTTTGACCGTTTTCCTTCTTTAGCTTTCTGCTTGTCTCTCCTGGATTCTGTCCCGGCTTTCCTTTTTGTCTACCTATTCTCTGATTCTGACTCTGGTTTCATTCGTTCACTCTGTTTCCCCTGATTGTAAGTGTTTCCCCTTGTGTCTTCCTTTAGCGTTTAGTTGGGTTGATAAAGAGCTCTTCTTACCCATTCCCTATTTAGGGCCCAGCACTAGGGATACCTGAGGTCAGGTATCCAGCTCGGAGCATAGATGTGGAACCTATTTAGGGTGATCAGGGACCCCAGGGACCAGCTGTAGGTTGTTATCAGGGGTCACCACTTCCCCCTTTCTATAGCTATAAGGCATTCCTTCCCCCTTCCTGTGTGTTATCCTATACGGCTGGTATAGACTCTCTCCCCTGCTGTGACAACATATTACATATTTTTTAAACAGGTTGTCCATCAAAAGATGATGCTAGAATAGACGGTCAATATTTGATAAGTGGGGTCCACCTCCTGGACCGTCCATCGACCAGCACAAAGAAGAGGTCAAAGTGTTTGGACTAGAGTTGAGCGCGGTTCGTGGTTCGTGGTTCTCCAGTTCTAGGCTCGAGTGATTTTGGGGCTGTTCGAGATCGAACTAGAACTCGAGCTTTTTGCAAAAAGCTCGATAGTTCTAGATACGTTCGAGAACGGTTCTAGCAGCAAAAAGCAGGGCTTTTTACAGCTACAGTGAGCAGGAGCCATCGCTGGCAGCCTGCCAGAAGCTGGTAACCAAGATAAACATCGGGTATCCAACCAAAGCGCTTTGGTTAGTAACCCGATGTTTATCCTAGTTACGTGCAGGAAGCCCACACTTCCCGCTCAGCTCAAGCTCACTCCGCCCCCTCCTGCACGCGGCATGTACACATACATACATACACACATACACACACACACACACACACACACACACACATGGTCCCGCTCGGCTTACCTGCGGTGATGAAGTCCCGCCATCCCGACCTCAGCGCTGTCACTGTCCTCCATGGCCGCCGCTTGTCACATCACCTCTCGCTTCCAACCCGAGACTGACTAGCGGTGACGTCACGGACCTCTCGCGATACTTGAGGGGAAGGCGCCGGTCATTGAACTCAGTGACAGGGGCTGTCAGTGTGCTGGAGATCAGCGCAGGTAATGTACCTCGGCAGCAGCACTTGTCACCCCCCTGCAGTGACCTGGGCTGACCCATTGATGTTAGCTCAGGTCACTGCACTGCTCTCCCAGCCAATGGGGAACATCCTGCTCTTCATTGACTGGGACAGTGTGGATCGTCATGGCAACCCCTTGGATTACACCAGACCTGGATTTGTTTTTCAATCTAATAAATTGGTTAAAGAGGGAATGTTTTGGGGAGTGTTTTTTCAAATAAAAATGTGTTTGTCGTCTATTTTTTTTATTACTGACTGGGTTGGTGATGTCGGGTATCTGATAGACGCCTGACCTCACCAACCCCAGGGCTTGATGCCAGGTGACATTACACACCTGGTATTAACCCCATATATTACCTCGTTTGCCACCGCACCAGGGCGCGGGATGAGCTGGGGCGAAGCACCAGGATTGGCGCATCTAATGGATGCGCCACTTCTGGGGCGGCTGCGGCCTGCTATTTTTAGGCTGGGGAGATTCCAATAACCATGGACCTCCCTAGTCTGAGAATATCAGGCCCCAGCTGTCTGCTTTACCTTGGCTGGTGATCCAATTTTGGGGGACCCCTACGTGTTTTTTTTTTAATTATTTATTTAATTTAAAATAACAGCGTGGGGTGCCCTCAGTTTTGGATTACCAGCCAAGGTGAGGTTGCCAGCTGTGGTCTGCAGGCTGCAGCCGTCTGCTTTACCCTAGCTGGCTACAAAACTAGGGGGAACCCTACGTCATTTTTTTTCCATTTTTTTGGCTAAATACAAAGCTAAGCACCCCTTAGTGCCACATGAAAGGTACCAAAGGGTGCTCCACTTTTTCTCCATTTTTTTCTCCACTTTTTCTCCACTTTTTCTCCATTTTTTTTCTCCACTTATTCTCCACTTTTTCTCCTCTTATTCTCCACTTTTTCTCCACTTTTTCTCCTCTTATTCTCCACTTTTTCTCCACTTTTTCTCCATTTTTTTCTCCACTTTTTCTCCACTTTTTCTCCACTTTTTTCTCCACTTTTTCTCCTCTTATGCTCCACTTTTTCTCCACTTTTTCTCCTCTTAATCTCCACTTTTTCTCCACTTTTTCTCCATTTTTTTTCTCCACTTATTCTCCACTTTTTCTCCTCTTATTCTCCACTTTTTCTCCACTTTTTCTCCTCTTATTCTCCACTTTTTCTCCACTTTTTCTCCATTTTTTTCTCCACTTTTTCTCCTCTTATGCTCCACTTTTTCTCCACTTTTTCTCCACTTTTTCTCCACTTTTTCTCCTCTTATGCTCCACTTTTTCTCCACTTTTTCTCCACTTTTTTCTCCACTTTTTCTCCTCTTATGCTCCACTTTTTCTCCACTTTTTTCTCCACTTTTTCTCCACTTTTTCTCCACTTTTTCTCCTCTTATGCTCCACTTTTTCTCCACTTTTTCTCCACTTTTTCTCCTCTTATGCTCCACTTTTTCTCCACTTTATCTCCTCTTATGCTCCACTTTTTCTCCACTTTTTCTCCACTTTTTTCTCCACTTTTTCTCCTCTTATGCTCCACTTTTTCTCCACTTTTTCTCCACTTTTTCTCCTCTTATGCTCCACTTTTTCTCCACTTTTTTCTCCACTTTTTCTCCTCTTATGCTCCACTTTTTCTCCACTTTTTCTCCACTTTTTCTCCACTTTTTTCTCCACTTTTTCTCCTCTTATGCTCCACTTTTTCTCCACTTTTTCTCCTCTTAATCTCCACTTTTTCTCCACTTTTTCTCCACTTTTTCTCCACTTTTTCTCCTCTTATGCTCCACTTTTTCTCCACTTTTTCTCCTCTTATGCCCCACTTTTTCTCCACTTTCTCTCCACTTTTTCTCCTCTTATGCTCCACTTTTTCTCCACTTTTTTCTCCACTTTTTCTCCTCTTATGCTCCACTTTTTCTCCACTTTTTTCTCCACTTTTTCTCCTCTTATGCTCCACTTTTTCTCCACTTTTTCTCCACTTTTTTCTCCACTTTTTCTCCTCTTATGCTCCACTTTTTCTCCACTTTTTCTCCTCTTAATCTCCACTTTTTCTCCACTTTTTCTCCACTTTTTCTCCACTTTTTCTCCTTTTATGCTCCACTTTTTCTCCACTTTTTCTCCACTTTTTTTCTCCTCTTATGCTCCACTTTTTCTCCACTTTTTCTCCACTTTTTTTCTCCTCTTATGCTCCACTTTTTCTCCACTTTTTCTCCACTTTTTTCTCCACTTTTTCTCCTCTTATGCTCCACTTTTTCTCCACTTTTTTCTCCACTTTTTCTCCTCTTATGCTCCACTTTTTCTCCATTTTTTCTCCACTTTTTCTCCACTTTTTCTCCTCTTATGCTCCACTTTTTCTCCACTTTTTCTCCTCTTATGCTCCACTTTTTCTCCACTTTTTCTCCTCTTATGCTCCACTTTTTCTCCACTTTTTCTCCTCTTATGCTCCACTTACTCTCCACTTTTTCTCCTCTTATGCACCACTTTTTCTCCACTTTTTCTCCACTTTTTTCTCCACTTTTTCTCCTCTTATGCTCCACTTTTTCTCCACTTTTTCTCCACTTTTTTCTCCACTTTTTCTCCTCTTATGCTCCACTTTTTCTCCACTTTTTCTCCACTTTTTTCTCCACTTTTTCTCCTCTTATGCTCCACTTTTTCTCCACTTTTTCTCCTCTTAATCTCCACTTTTTCTCCACTTTTTCTCCACTTTTTCTCCTCTTATGCTCCACTTTTTCTCCACTTTTTCTCCACTTTTTCTCCTCTTATGCTCCACTTTTTCTCCACTTTTTCTCCACTTTTTTCTCCACTTTTTCTCCTCTTATGCTCCACTTTTTCTCCACTTTTTCTCCACTTTTTCTCCACTTTTTCTCCACTTTTTCTCCTCTTATGCTCCACTTTTTCTCCACTTTTTTCTCCACTTTTTCTCCTCTTATGCTCCACTTTTTCTCCATTTTTTCTCCACTTTTTCTCCACTTTTTCTCCACTTTTTCTCCTCTTATGCTCCACTTTTTCTCCACTTTTTCTCCACTTTTTCTCCTCTTATGCTCCACTTTTTCTCCACTTTTTCTCCTCTTATGCTCCACTTTTTCTCCACTTTTTCTCCTCTTATGCTCCACTTTTTCTCCACTTTCTCTCCACTTTTTCTCCTCTTATGCTCCACTTTTTCTCCACTTTTTCTCCACTTTTTTCTCCACTTTTTCTCCTCTTATGCTCCACTTTTTCTCCACTTTTTCTCCACTTTTTTCTCCACTTTTTCTCCTCTTATGCTCCACTTTTTCTCCACTTTTTCTCCACTTTTTCTCCACTTTTTTCTCCACTTTTTCTCCTCTTATGCTCCACTTTTTCTCCACTTTTTCTCCTCTTAATCTCCACTTTTTCTCCACTTTTTCTCCACTTTTTCTCCACTTTTTCTCCTCTTATGCTCCACTTTTTCTCCACTTTTTCTCCTCTTATGCTCCACTTTTTCTCCACTTTTTCTCCACTTTTTCTCCACTTTTTCTCCTCTTATGCTCCACTTTTTCTCCACTTTTTCTCCACTTTTTCTCCTCTTATGCTCCACTTTTTCTCCACTTTTTCTCCACTTTTTTCTCCACTTTTTCTCCTCTTATGCTCCACTTTTTCTCCACTTTTTCTCCACTTTTTCTCCTCTTATGCTCCACTTTTTCTCCACTTTTTTCTCCACTTTTTCTCCTCTTATGCTCCACTTTTTCTCCATTTTTTCTCCACTTTTTCTCCACTTTTTCTCCTCTTATGCTCCACTTTTTCTCCACTTTTTCTCCACTTTTTCTCCACTTTTTTCTCCACTTTTTCTCCACTTTTTCTCCACTTTTTCTCCTCTTATGCTCCACTTTTTCTCCACTTTTTCTCCACTTTTTCTCCGTTCTTTTTCTATGGTCGGTCTACCCATTAGCTCTGCCATGCATACTGTAGCTCTACACCTACTGCACATGTTACTTTATGATTGACATCTCTTTCGTACCAGAGCTGTCAAAGTCTACTCTGACCCCATATTTGTCATTACTATATTGTCCTTGTACTGTATTATGACATTTGTATCATGTGTTTCATTTCTTGCTGTGTTGCAATTTTTTTGCTGCATCCCAATTGTACCTCTACATTGTTCGAGTTTATGTTATTGTTCTCTCACTCTTATGTGATACTGATTATTGTCATTTTTCATGATTACATGCAGATAAGTCCAATCTGACGAAGGCTCAGGCCGAAACGTCATTTGTAACTTGTTTTGGACAAAAACATATATGCTTATGAAAAAAAATTTTTTCTTAATACGGACCAATAAAGAGTGATTTTGCATTACTATCCATTGTGACTTACTGACTTAGTCTGGGAGATTTAGAGTGCCGAGGTTACTCACTAATTTTATCTATTATTACCTCTGAGCACCTATATACCAGTGAGCAGAGTTTCCTCTACAGTAGTTCTGATTAGGCATGCCCTTACCTCATGAGCAGGGCATTGCAGCTTTGGTAGCAACCATTACGACATGGACTCTGCTGCTGTGGACCCGGGGAGAGTGAGTGCAGATTCATTGCACCCACACTCCTCACATGAAGGGTCCGCACTCCTAGAAAATGGTGGATACGTTCCCTGAGTGTCTCCCCCCCATATTCTAGACGGTCCAGAGTCGTCGTGGGACCCCTTTATTTTTTTTCTTACAATAAATTGGTGAAAGAGGAAATGTTTTGGGGACTGTTTTTTCAAATAAATTTCTTTTGTCGATTTTTTTTTTTGTTAGTACTGACAGTTTATGATGTTGGGTATCTAATAGACGCCATGACATCACAAACTGCTGGGCTTGATCTCAGGTGACTTTACAGCTAGTATCAACCCGATTTATTACCCCGTTTGCCACTGCACCAGGGCACGGGATGAGCTGGGGTGAAGCGCCAGGATTGGCGCATCTAGTGGATGCGCCACGTCTGGGGTGCCTGCGGCCTGCTATTTTTAGGCTGTGAAGGCCCAATAACTATGGACCTTCCCACCCTGAGAATACCAGACCACAGCTGTCCGCTTTACCTTGGCTGGTGATCCAACTTGGGGGGGACCCTACTTTTATTGTGTAATTATTAATATTTATAAAATAATTATAAAAAAGAGCCTGAGGGGACCTCCACATTGGATCCCCAACCACGGTAAAGCTGCCAGCTGTGGTTTTCAGGCTACAGCCGTCTGCTTTACCCTAGCTGGCTATCAAAAATGGGGGGACCCAACGTAATTTTTTTTTTTTAACTATTTTTTAAATAGAAAAAATTAATGGGCTTCCCTGTATTTTGATTGCCAACCAAGGTAACGGCAGGCAGATGGGGGTGGCAACCCATAGCTGTCTGCTTTATCTGCGCTGAGAATCAAAAATACCGCGGAGCGCTACGTCATTTTTTTAAAGATTTATTTTAACAGCACTGTGATGTCCAGCAATCAAAATACAGGGGAGCCCATTTTATTTTTAGTTATTTAAATAAATAATTAAAAAAAATATATATGGGCTCTCGCTGCATTTTTTGTATTGCTAGTCAAGGGTAATCCAAGCAGCTACTGGCTGCTAACCCCCACTGCTTGGTATTACCTTCACTGGCAATGGAAAATCCAGGGAAGCATTTTTTATTTTTTTTGCCAAAAAACTACAAAAAAAGGACGTGAGCTTCGCCATATTTTTGTATGCTAGCCAGGTATAGCAGGCAGGTGCTGGAAGAGTTGGATACAGCGCCAGAAGATGGCGCTTCTATGAAAATGCCATTTTCTGAGGTGGCTGCAGACTGCAATTCGCAGCAGTGGGGCCCAGAAAGCTCAGGCCAACCGGTGGTGCGGATTCCAATCCCCAGCTGCCTAGTTGTACCTGGCTGGACACAAAAATGGGGCAAAGCCTACGTCATTTGTTTTCTTTATTTTTATTTTTGGTTCCCAGCCGGGTACAAATAGGCAACTGGGGGTTGGGGGCAGCCGTACCTGCCTGCTGTACCTGGCTAGCATACAAAAATATGGCGAAGCCCACATAATTTTTTCAGGGGGCAAAAAACTTCTGCATACAGTCCTGGATGGAGTATGCTGAGCCTTGTAGTTCTGCAGCTGCTGTCTGTCTGTATGGAGAAGAGCAGACAGCAGCTGCAGAACTACAAGGCTCAGCATACTCCATCCAGGACTGTATGCAGAAGTTTTTTGCCCACCAAAAAAATGACGTGGGCTTCGCCATATTTTTGTATGCTAGCCAGGTACAGCTGGCAGCCACGGGCTGCCTCCAACCCCCAGTTGCCTATTTGTACCCGGCTGGGAACCAAAAATATAGGGAAGCCCGTTTTTTTTAATTATTTCACTTATTTCATGAAATAATTAAAAAACAAATGACGTGGGCTTCGCCCTATTTTTGTGTCCAGCCGGGTACAACTAGGCAGCTGGGGATTGGAATCCGCAGCACAGGTTAGCCCGAGGTTTGTGGGCGCCTCTGCTGCGGATTTCAGTCCGCAGCCGCCCCAGAAAATGGCGCTCTCATAGAAGCGCCATCATCTGGCGCTGTATCCAACTCTTCCAACAGCCCTGGAGCCGGGTGGCTTGTTGGGTAATCATGAGTTAATACTGGCTTTGTTTTACCAGCCAGTATTAAGCCAGAGATTCTTAATGTCAGGCACGTTTGACCCGGCCATTAAGAATCTCCAATAAAGGGTTAAAAAAAAGACACCACACAGAGAAAAAATACTTTAATAGAAATAAATACACAGACACATTAGAGACTCCATCTTTATTACCCCTGTCAGCCCTCCACGATCCTGCTCTTCTGTCTTCTTTCTTTCTAGTGTAGTAGTAGTGACGATTGTAGTGAGGATGAGGTGCACCAGCTCATCACTTGGGGCTGGGGAACCTCCATCCTCACTACAATGCTCACTACAATCGGGAAGCAGCGTGCAGCCTTCACTCCGTGAGTGATCACTGCTGGCTGTCAGCGGTAACAGCGGTAACGCTGACAGACGCGTTACCATAGCAACGGTGCTCCCGGAGCCGCGGTTAGCGGTGGCGTCACCGCTAACTGCGTTGCTATGGCAACGGTGATCTCCGTTAATGACCGGCTGTGTCAGCCGGTCCTTAACGGAATGGGGAGTCGACCGTGTGCTAGAGCATGTCGCCGGTACACGGCGATACACATATGTGCACCGTGTACCGGAGAGATGCACTCGCAGGTCCTACATGACGTGTCATAGTCATGTGACCAGTCTGTAGCCAATGAGATAATAGCCACGTGACTGGTCACATGGCTATTTTGACGTCACGATAGGTCCTGCATCTCTGCTGGCAGTGCAGGTCACCGGGAGGATTCAGCGATCATCGGATGGAATAGCGGCAGGAGACAGAGTGCAGAAGGGATCGCGAGGACCGGTAAGTGTTATGGCAATGTTTATTAACTGTTTGTGTACATTTATAATGCATTTTTATGTGTTTGTGATTGCCTCCCATTATAGCCTATACGTTCGAGTTCGGTTCGTCGAACGTTCGACGAGCCGAACTCGAACGGGACCCCCGTTCGGCGAACCGCCTCGAGCCGAACCGGGACCAGTTCGCTCATCTCTAGTTTGGACCACAATAGACCAAACATTGATAGCAATCACTATTTAATTCCCAAAAAGCTTATTTTATAGAAAATAATCATTTATTGCAGACAAATTTTTATTTTGAAGGGGCCAACTACATTCATAACAATGCAACAACATTCTGCAACCACATACACAATGATGCAACAACATTCTGCAACTACATTCACAACAGTACAACAACATTCTGCAACTACATTCACAACAGTGCAACAACATTCTTAAACTACATTCACAATGATGTAACAACATTCTGAAACCACATTCACAATGGTGCAACAACATTTTGCAACTACATTCACAATAGTGCAACAACATTCTGCAACTACATTCGCAATGGCGCAACAACATTCTACAACTACATTCACAATAGTGCAACAACATTCTGCAACTACATTCACAATAGTGCAACAACATTCTGCAACTACATTCACAATAGTGCAACAACATTCTGCAACTACATTCACAATAGTGCAACAACATTCTGCAACTACATTCACAATAGTGCAACAAAATTCTGAAACTACATTCACGATACCAAAAAGAATACGCTTTACAAAGTGATTGTTATATTATTTTATTTTACTCAACAGGAGGAAATTTAGTCTTCTCTGGAACAAACTTTTAGGTTTGTGAAAACTTTTCACATTCCAGTAGAATCACATTGTCTCTTGTGTTACCTGTTTATTTTCTTTGAGGGGTAAATGTACTGACTTGAGGATCCACCCAACCAAAAAGTTGTTTCTCAGCTCCTGCAATGCAGTGCAAATGGAAGTGCTCACATTTGATTTATGGCAGCCATTTCCAAAGCTTCTGTAATAACAGTCAATTTGTCAAGACTCTTGTAGACAATTACTAAGCCATCTATATTGTGTGTAAGAAAGGGCTCCATACTGTGTACTGCTAACCCCTCCATAAATTAATGCACACAGAATAAATGTGTTTTGGATCACGGTATCCCCGGGCAGGATCTGCTTATTGCTTTTACACAGCAGCTGTGCTTTGTCCTAGTCTAGAGCCAGAATCCAGAGGAAAGTCGCGCGCTAGAACCAGCCCATAAGCGACACCATAGTCATCCATCATGTTATGTTATTACATTACAGCAGCCAAATCAAAGTTATCATAGACTTGACCTGCATCAACACCTGTTCCACACAATCCGATTTGCGCTGATGAAAGGTCACACAACATCATTTTGTTTGTGGACATTATAGATGGGATTTGGGAGTCTGAGAAAGCAACTCTAATGTACTTACTTACTGGCCGCACTTTAGCCAGCAGTTCACAGGCACTACAAAAATGAATGAAACTTGGATCACGGTGGGGGTTAATAATAGTTCTGGACTCGTGACAATATCTGATATCAACTATCCCCGTACGTCTTCTGTGTGCTATTAGAAATGAAGCCTGGCACTGGAAATACAATTTTACAGCGTATTCATAAAATGTTACTGTTGAAGCGAGAATACTAATCTATATATGATATTTCCCTATAAACCATGTCAGAAAAATAGTGAATTTCCCCCAAAATTTACCACTAATTCTCCGTCTTTTCTTTATGTGGTCTCCTGCACAGTCTTTTCATGGATTCATAGCCCTAGCAGGTCAAGCCGTGGGCAGGTTCGGCAGCTGTCTCGGTCTACTTGGGAGTACCTGAGATAGACGCAGCCAATGTATGAACAGATTATTACCCCCCTACTATTCAGCATCTTGTTATAAAGCACAAACTTATGGATATTATATAAACAAAAATTTTGGGAGTCAGGATTTGACGCATTACACCTACAAGAGTTTTTATGACCTACCATTTTAAATACATATGCATTAATAAGGGATTTATCCCCTCTTTGCAGCTTTAAAAGCTGACACTTTTCTTGGAAGGGTTTCTTCAAGATTTTGGAATTTTTGCCCAATCATCTAAAAGAGCATTTGTGAGATCAAACACTGATGTTAAACGAGAGGGCCAGGCTCATAATCTCTATTGTAGTTTATCATGAAGCTAGTCAAGGGGAATGAGGTCAGGGCTCTGTGTAGTCAGTTAAGTTCTTCCACACCAAACTCCCCTGATCATACTTTTATTGACCTTCTTTAGTGCACTTGGGAAGTCATGCTAGAGTAGAAAGTCTCTTTTTCCAAACTATATCAACAAGCATGGAAGCTACAATTGTCCTAAAGGGGTTGTCCACTACTAAAGGGCCATTTACACACTGCGACATCGCTAATGATATAGCGTCCGGGTCACGGTGTTTGTGACGCACATCCGGCGCCATTAGCGACATTGTAGCATGTGACAGGCAGGAGCGACCTTTAACGATCGCAAAAAAGAAAAAAAATCATTGGTATATGAGAGGTTGTTCATTTACCAAAAATCGTTGTCTCGTACGTAGCGAGCTTGTTCGTCGTTCCTGCTGCATCACACATCGCTATGTGTGACACCGCAGGAGCGACGATCATCTTCTTACCTCTGTCCAACGGCAATGAGGAAAGAAGGAGGTGGGCGGCATGTTCCAGCCACTCATCTCCGTCCCTCCTCTGCTATTCGACCGCTGCCGTGTGACGTCGCTGTAACACCTCACGAACCGCCCCCTTAGAAAGGAGGCGGTTTGCCGGCCAGAGCGACGTCGCAGGGAAGGTAAGTCCGTGTGACGGGTGTAAGCGATGTTGTGCGCCACAGGCAGTGTTTTGCCCGTGTCGCACAACCGACGGGGGCGGGTACGCTCGCTAGCGATATCGGTACCGATATTTCAGTGTGTAAAGTACCCTTAAGACAACCCATTCTGATTGGACATGTTTTCCCCAGGTAAATAATAAAGCCTTTACTCACCTCCCATACTGGCACTCTTCTAACGGTGTCTAGCCTTGTGATGCCAGGGCTCACTTGTGGTTGTCATGCCACGAGAGCCCCAAGTCCAATCATTCCTGGCTTTCTTCTCCCCAACTTTGGGCCAAACAAGTTAATCAACAGGACATGAGTGCACTGACTTCGTGTTGATTGCTCTTTTGGGAGAAGGATGCCGGAGCTGATTGGAAGCTGTGCTTGTGTGACATCCTAACTAGAGATGAGTAAACTTGTTCGAAAATAGTTCGCCAATTTCAAATTCAGAACGAGCCTTGGCTTGTTCAGCTCGGGCTCAGATTCACAAGCAATTTTCTCAAAAATAAGCAAAGATCATTTTTGTTTGGTAACTGTTCGCAGTTAAACCACTGCAGAAACCTTCCACTTTTGGCTCCTTCACAGTATGTATTGGCATGGCTGTGATTGGCCAGGGAAATCACTGTAAAAGATAAAAAAAGGAACCAAAACGTTTCGGGTTGCGGGGTCATCTGGAGGCTGTAAACAGAGTTCACAATCTCCAGGTGTCCCAACAGTGGGATTGCTAAGAAACCTAAAGGTTTCTTTAAGGTTTGTGGTTTTGATGCTATTGTTTTGCCAGGGACTGCAGATTTGGTGCATAAATTTGGTGTATAAATTTCAGCACCTAACCTGCATCTCCGGGAAAAAAAAGGAGGTTTTCTGCCAGGAGATGCAGGTTTGATTTAAATCAGTTCACCTGAGGTGAGTTTTCCTGTGGTCACCGGTGGAGTATTGTGGGACCCTTTAGCTGTGACCACACTTAAGCTCAGTGACATTACTGCTCACAGCTACGGCTAAGTAAGTCTCTGTCTGCAGCCGCAGTGGGCAGTCATGTTCTGTGCCCGTGCACTGTGACTGCAGGATGTAGCAGAGTCAGGATTGTTGTGGGGCCTCTTATGCATTACGTCTATAACGATTCCCTAGTAATTGGTAGCCATGAAATTCACTAGCATGGACTCAGGTGAATATGCACAGTGTGAATATAATACATTCTTGGGGGTAGGGTATATTTCTGAATAACAAAAAAAAATAGAAAAGAATGAGTATGTGTTGAACCTTTTTTTCTACAGTCTATTAAATGCTGTATCTAACTGAATAATTAAATGATACAATCATGTAAAATGATCTCTATGACAAGGCTATATTTAACCCCATGAGGAAGCCTACACGAAACGTACGTTGGGGTTGCGGCGGTGCTCTTTGCTGACGAGGGACTTTTTATGGGTGAGTGTTAAACTGGCACGGTATATATCACGTTAGTTACTTCTGACAGGTTAGTTTTTCCTGTCTCTAATATATCTTTCTGCATACCGATGCCTGCACTATAGTCTAACCCTCCTCGTATGTTTTTCAGCATTGGCACTTTATCATCTTTTTTCTTGTCCTGCACTATGCACCTTTAATTGTGTTTGTTATCTATTCCATCTGTATATTTAATAAAGATTTATACTTTTTTGGTAACATCTTGGTGATTATGTGACCATTTCTTGATAGGTTTGCTATGTATCTGGGAGTTTTTTCACCCTTTCAATTTTGGTGATCTGCAGTTTCCTGTCTACACTTGTAGAGTGGGTTAACATTCCTGAGGTGCTCAGATGTGGTGTATAATCATACTTGTATATCTGAATATTTCTTACACAGATGTAACAGGTAGGGAGTGAGCCGAGAGCTGAATATTCCAGGCAAATTCTGCAGAGTTGTATGGCAATATGTATATGTATAGTTAGGTATATGTGGTCACGGACTCAGATTTTAGGTAAAGCGGATCAGTGCGTGTGATCATAAAATCCAATGCAAGGATGATTAATGCTACAGAATATTTCTCTATGTACAGAAGAGGGACCCGTGCCAGGAGTTACAAAAATGTTTTCTTATTTTTCCCTGTTCGGTCGACTTCCATATTTACTTTTAACCAAGAATTTGTATCCGGCTGAAAGCCTAGACTCTAGTTCAGCTTCACTAATGTGTCCATTAGTTGCTATGTGGATGTAGCTCTGCTGAAATTAATCCTATAAAGTCAGATTACATGCTGACTGGGGGAAAAAAAAAAAGCAAAAAGGCCATTTTAAAGAGAATTGTACATAGATGCTCTTTGCCATATTGAAGATTTTTGACTCTTGCATTGTATCTAAGGACTGTGACTTTATTTGACAATTCCAGGGCTAATGCATAAATAATTGTTTCACTTTTTATTTCTTTAAATGTAAAAACTCAAATTGTCTTTGTAGATTTAAACAAACAATGTGAAAAAAAATCTGCTCATTTAAAGGGAACCTGTCACCACTTTTTTGGCGTATAAGCTGCGGCCACCACCTCCGGGCTCTTATATACAGCATTCTAACATGCTGTATATAAGAGCCCAGGCTGCTGTGAGAACATAAAAAACACTTTATAATACTTAACTAACAGTCACGCAAGGGGCCTAATGGGTGTTTCCATTGTCCCATTGTCCGGTGCCGGCGCCGCCTCTTTCGGACATCTTTGTGCTCCATCTTATCTAGTGCATGACGGGTCCGACATCATCCACACTCGCCGGCATTGAGGTCCTGAGCAGGGCAGATTAAAGTATTGTAGTGCGCCTGCGCAGGATCGGCGAGTGTGTATCACGTAGACACATCATGCACACAGGCTTCAGAAGAAGGATGAAGATGGCCGAAAGAGGCGGCTCCGGCATCGGAGAACGAAGACGCCCATTAGGCGCACCTAGCGACTATTAGGTAAGTGTTTTTTATATTCTCAGCAGCCTGGGCTCTTATGTGCAGCATGTTAGAATGCTGTATATAAGAGCCCGGCGGTGGTGGCCGCAGCTTTTATAGCAAAAAGGTGGTGACAGGTTCCCTTTAATCACTTTACTTAAAAATATGCTGTGCTACCCTCCACCTCCCTGAAAAAATACCAAATTTCTGTCTACTAGGTATCTCCCTTGTAATTCATTGCCCATTGCCTGTTTTCAAGTGTGATCCATCTCTATAGACAAGGACGGGTCTTTCACTCTCTGCTCCTGCTGTTCTGTCAATCAAACCACAAAAAGGCATAAGAGAGAGCAGGTCTGTTCATTCGAGGAAAAAAAGCCATTGATTGGCCAATAGCAGAAGCAATGCATGCTGTGAAGTGAGAAAAAGGAAGTTTCAGCACATACAGTTAGGTCCAAAACTTTTTGGACACTTACCAACTCTTCGTGATTTCAGCTCTGCAGGCCACTCATTTTTTTAATGAGACAACTGAGATGCCATTGAAGTGTAGACTTTCAGGTTTAATTAAAGGGGTTGAAAAAAAAATGTCCTATGAAATGTTTAGGAATTGTAACCATTTTATTACAACCTTTCAGGAGCTCAAAAGTAATTGGACAATTTTACTTTACCCTAAATTAAATGTTCATTTTTAACACTTTGTAGAGAATCCTTTGAAGGCATTTACTGCCTGAAGTCTGGAAGCCATGGATGTCACCAAACACTGGGTTTCCTACTGTGTGAGGTTTTGCCGGCCTTTACTGCAGCTGACATTGTGACGCCCTGGCAAAGCCAGGTTGTCACAGAAAGAGTTAATCCTCCTTGGTAATCTGATCTCACACTGGTGCAGCTGGACAAACCACAGCCCCCAGGGTAAGAGAAAAGCAGAGCAGAGGGGAGGGGCTGGAGGAGAGTGTTTGGAGAGGCAGACAGAAGAGGAGTCTGGAGTTGTAGCTCCCAGGCTGATAGTGAAGCGTGCTCCGAGAGGGCCGGGACAGGCTGTGAGTGAGGAAGGGGCCAGAGGTAGCCGGGCAGGGTAGTGGCCCCCCGGTACCTGGGTGACCCGGATCACTGCAGGGGAGTGGATTCCCCGTTCCCGGCTGAGGAGAAAGAGGAAGAGAGTGGAGAGAGAGGCACCTGACTGCAGGGAGAACCAACAACAGGCTGCTGCACCGTGTGTGGGACACTAACACCCCGTACCGAAGGCTGCGGACACCGGCAATTCCTAGTTACCAGTGACTCTGTGTGAACTACTTGTGAGTACGCCCGTGCCCTCAGGCACCGCACCGCAGCACTGCGCCCTGCTCCCTGCTTATCCCCGAACGGGTCCTGGGACCAACCGCCCCTACCCACGGAGGGGTTAACATCCTAAGCTGCATCCCAACACCATTCACGGGAGTCCCGCACCTTCATCGCAGCGGTGGTGTCCACAATCACCACAACCGTGGGTGGCGTACCATAGACAATCTCCCTTAACAAAACCCCTTTTACTGTGGAGCCTGGGATCACAGACCGGGTCACGTCACCGTGATACCCACAGAAGTGACCTCGTGGCCCGGATCTGAGTACCCCTGGTCCCCGGGCGACACAACATCAGTTGTTGCTTGTTTGCGAGTCTTTCTGCCTTACGTTTTGTCTTAAGCATGTGGAATGCAGCACGCTGGGATTGAGACCTTGTGATTGACTTCCACTTCTTTACCTTAAAAAACCCTTGGCTGTTTTCGCAGTATGTTTTGGGTCATTGTCTATCTGTACGGTGAAGTGCTGTCAGATGAACCCTGATGCATTTGGTTGAATCTGAACAGAAAGTCTCGCCCTGTACACTTCAGTAATCAACCAGCTGCTTCTGTCTCTTCAGTCACATCATCAATGCTCCAGGGTCATTGGACGCCATGCAATCCCGGCCAACACAGCACATCCACTATGTCTTACAGAGCAGATGCTGTGCTTTGTATCATGAGCCGCTCCAAGCCTTCTCCACACATTCTTCTTCCCATCATTCTGGTACAGGATGATATTAGTTTAATCTGTCCATACAATGCTTTTCCAGAACTGGACTGGCTTCTTTAGATTTTATTTTGGGCAAATTCTAATCTGGCCTTTCTATTTTTAGTGCTGATTAATGGCTTGCACCATGTTGTGCACCCTCTGTATTCGCTCTCATGACATTTTCTCTTTATGGTAGACTTAAATACTGAGCACCGACTTCCTGGTGAGTGTTTTTCACTTGGTTGGATGTTCTGAAGAGGTTTTCTTCACCATAGAAAAGATTCTGCGATCATCTACTAGTGTTGTCTTTGATGGATGTCCAGGCTTTTTTGAGTTCCCAAGCTCACCAGTGCGCTCTTCTTTTTTGCAGAATGTATCAAACTGTTGATTTGGCCACTCCTAACATTTCTGATATCTTTCCGATGGATTTCTTCTTTTTTTCTAGCCTAATGATGGTCTAAAGTCTCTTTCATTGAGAGCTCATTTGACCACACATTGTGGCTTCACATTAATAATTTCCAAATGCAAATGCCACACATGGAATGAGCTCCAGACCTTTTTTCTGCTGAACTGAAGAGCTTATTGAGATACAGTAATTGTCCAAGTACTTTTGGTCCCTTGAAAAAGAGGCAGCAACATATTAAAGAGCTGTAATTGCTAAATTCTTTCTTCAATTAGGATGTGAATACCTTCAAATTAAAACTGAGAGTCTGCTCTTTAAGCCAATACTGATTATATATCTATATCTTGAATATTTTTTGGTAAACAGCTAAAACACCAAAACTTGTGTTACTGTCCGGATTTTTCTGGACCTAATTGTACAGTGCTGTGACTGTTTGAAGACTGATGAAGTGGAAATATCCATTTAAGAAAAGTAAAGGTCAGATTACAGATCAGGAGAATTGGAACAGCTCATGGTTGTATTAGGCTAAGTTCACATTTCCGTTGTTTTGCATCAGTCACATGTGTCACATGACGCATGTGACTGATGTGCTGTACAATGGATGACAAAGAACAGAATTCTTTGTCGGACTCCGTTGTGTGCGGGGGGCGGAGTGCGAGGGGGGCGAAGTGGAAGTGCAAGGGGGCGGAGCCGAGCAGGGCCGTGGCGCTGAGGACATCAGTGCCGCGGGGACTGCAGGGCTGGGGACAAGTGATTGTGTGTGAGCGTGTGTGAGTGTGTGTGTGTGAGTGTGTGTGAGTGTGTGTGAGTGTGTACACATGCGGAGTGCAGGAGGGGGGAAGTGTCGGCCTCCTTGCACACGTATCCAGGGTAAATATCGGGTAACTAAAAGCAAAGCACTTTTTGCTTGGTTACCCAATATTTATCTTGGATACCAGTACACTTAGCGCTGGCTCCCTGCACACGTAACCACTATAAATATCGGGTAACTAACCAAAGGGCATTTCTTGGTTACCCGATGTGTATCCTGGTTACGGGTGCAGGGAGCCAGAGAGCGCATGCACAGCAAAATCCTACGGATTGCGCTGCTCAAAAAATGTTACAGGCTGCGTTGCTCCTGCCCGGCGGTCAGTTAAAAAACGACTGACCGCGACGCAGCGGATGCAACGCAGCATCATCAGTCACAATCCGTCACTAATAGAAGTCTATGGGGAAAAACAGGATTCCTGCAAAATATTTTGCAGGATACCGTAATTCCTCAAGGCGACGGATTGTGACTGATGCAAAACAATGGAAGTGTGAACAATTTGTGCCAATTTGTCATGAACAGGTGGGGAGCCACTCAGAAATCCGCAGCTGTTCACTGATTTGTCACACAACTACTCTCTAGCGCATCCCTTGTCTGCAGGCCACTTTTGGTACTGCAGGACAATGCATAAAAGGAGGCTGCTGAGCTGATAAGGCCAAATATTGGAGGTCTAACAGCAAGGGTAAATGTATATATCACCGATGCCCGCTAATGGAATATATAAATATACACCTCGGTACCCTTAATGATAGCACTCCAATAATTCTATGCAATAACAAATTACGCTGCCACCACCCAGACTTTCTACAGGTAGCTGGGGACCCGTTTCAGATAGCATAAGGCCCTTCGGGTTTATTGGGTTCATATATAAAGCATGAGGAAAGAAACTATTAAATTTTTATATTTAATCCGAAAATAGGCAGTGTTTAAAAAAATATACAAGAATTTACAAAAGGGAACAATACACATTACGGCATAGACAGTTACATTAAAATAAAAGGTATAAAAGTGAAACTTACTAAACTTGTGCCCTAGAAGGGACGTCCACCGGGCGGCACGGTGGCTCAGTGGTTAGCACTGTAGTCTTGCAGCGCTGGGGTCCTGGGTTCAAATCCCACCAAGGACACTATCTGCAAGGAGTTTGTATGTTCTCCCTGTGTTTGCGTGGGTTTCCTCCGGGTACTCCGGTTTCCTCCCACACTCCAAAGACATACAGATAGGGACTCTAGATTGTGAACCCCAATGGGGACAGTGTTGCCAATGTATGTAAAGCGATGTGGAATTAATAGGGCTATATAGATGAATAAAATTATTATTATTATTATTAACTTAGCCTTAGATATTTAGTTTGTAATGTATAGACAAGTTTTGCATTTTCCAGTTTTAACCAAAAAAAAGCTTAAACAATGAATAAATACAAAAAAATCTTCCACTTTCTGTTTTTCAATTGCTCACTATTTTCAAGATGTGTTTGCAGTGAGTGAATGAGAATAATCTTGTTTACAGGCAGTAAATCAGTACAAATGGTATCCAGTCCTACACTTAGTTGACAAGTGGATACAATTGCATCCAGTGTAGGCAATGCTTTCTGAAGCCAACAGCCTGACACATTGTAGCAATCTAGGTAAGAGATATATGCAGCAGCTTCTGACATACTTGGCTCACAGAGCATTGCATGGACCAGATACAAATGTATCCATCTGAAATAAAGTATTTTGCAAAGTAGATAAACTTTCCATGTAAACAGGGACTAAAAGGGTTATCCATAACGGTCATAACTGATATTGATAGTCTGATACCTAGCACATCCGGAAATCAACTATTATCAGCAAGGGCCAGGTATAAATAGTATACAGAGCTAGAATAGTACAGCTCTGTACACCGTAATGACTGTTCATGGCTACTGCAGTTCAGATCCAATTCACTTTTATAGAGATTGAGCTGCAGTACCCAGGAATGACCACTACGTGGTGTACAGAGCTGAGCTGTTCTGACTCTGTTTACATTTGGCAGCCACCGGAGCTGACATCCATCCTATTGGTGGCTGCCCGCTGGTAGCATGGTTTTTTTTTAAGATTCTATGCAGATGATTTGTAGTTTCGTATCAGAAAATACAATTATCAATTAGTGAATTAATCTGCACAAAACTTTGTACCTAAGAGTACTGCATTTTCTCACAGACTAGACTTGCTGCAAATAAATCCATATTAGACCGGGTTACAAGAGCGTGTTTCACAATCTGTATGGAATGCTTCACCAGGCCTGAACATGGGTTTCTCAATCCGAACTTATATCCCCATAGACACATATGAGACATAAAAGGGAACTTGGCACAGATTTGGCAACTATAAGCTGTGGCCACACCACCACTAAGCTATTATATACAGTATTCTGCCTGACTGAGGGCAGATCAAAGTACTGTAGGTGTGAGGAAAGGGTAAAACCATACACACATGCGCACTAAAATACTTTGATTTTCCTTGAGCAGGACAGATCTAAATGCGCCTGTGCAGGACAGCAATGTTGGCCAGTGTGGATGACGTAGGATGCGCCATGCACACCGACCTCAGAAGGAGGACGACGATCACTGCAGAGAGGAGGCACCGGACATGAGAGCATAATGTGACGTCTGCCCTTAACTACAAAATCAGGATTGCTGTCATGGACAACCCCGAAACCCTTTAACCCCTACAGGGATCTGAAATTACTACAGGGTACAAGATGTCACTGTCTAAGGGAGGCTGCAGTCCAGTAAAGAGTAGTCATCAGGCAGGGTCAAAACCAAGAGGTACAAAAAGGGACAAAAACGGAAAGCAAGAGCATAGTCAGGAAACCAGGCCAAGGTCAAACCGGAGACGGGAGTGAAGTACAAAACACGGCAGGCAGGAGCGTCATCAATAAACAGAAAGAGGTCAAAACATGGGGATCAGAATCAAGGAACAGGATGTTAACATTAGACCAACAGAATACTATCAGACTATGTTTGGCGGCGAGCAACAGACAGGAGGAAGAATAAGAAAGGTGTGGTGCCTTCCCATTGGCTGTGGCTGAAAGGTATTAGCTTCATCTGGGAGGCACACGGCACCACAGTCAGCCACAGAAACCCAGCTTAGTGGATGGGGAGGAGATTACATCCACCAGAGCTACTGGTACTGACCCCTCTCCTATCACCAGCACTGTCCATCGCAGGAATACGGCGGCGCCTGGTGACCAAAGCAAAAGTCACAGGAACGGACTCTGGTGGGGATGTGACACAGCGTCACCCATTGGACCAGACTGCCCCATAGGTGAGTATTATAAAAGTGCTTTTTACATTCTACACAGCGGCCTGGCCTCTTATATAAAATATTCTAGAATACTGTATATAAGGGTACTGGTAGTGGCCTCAGCTTATAGTCGCCAAATCCGGTGACAGGTTCCCTTTGATTTAGGTTCAGGAGACCCATCATTATAATGGACTTTGTAGTACATGCAGTATATGGACCATGAAATATGCTTTTGTGATCTTGGCCTAACAAATACAGACTGCTGGATTTTGCTACTGATTTGCAGGTCTTGATGACTTATCTGAATGATAAATCAGCAGTATTGGATCAGCGGTGACCTCCCCACCACTGATCAGCTGAGTGATGGGGCTAAAGGTGGCAAAGTTCTATTCATTGTATTATGGCCTTCAATAATACTGCAGTCTCTTTCCCTTGCAAGTGTATAGCATACAGATTGCAGCACTATTCATGACCAAGACACAATGTACAGAGCCATGTCACCTCCAGTAGGCCAAAGCAATCCTTTGATCATTGGATGTCTGAGGTCAGATCCTCCACCTCATTATCTTGAGAACCTATGTCTAGTGGCTGAAAATCAGGCGCCAAACATGTGGGCAACGTATTTGAAACTGACGAAGGCTCTGGCAGAAGGGCGTAGTGCTCAATCAGAAAGGGATGGAATTCTAATAGAAAAAGACTGACCAGCACATCCACTAGGTGTGAACAGGTGAACACTGAAAATTCAACAAAGTTACAAAAATATATACAGCAGCACTCTGCAAAGCTAAAATATGTAAACATGAAATACAGGGAATTTTTCACTACATTACTGCTACTGGAAAAAATTAGATACTTGGTTTACAAATTAGCCAATTCGTGTAAGCCCGACAGCCAACAAAAGGCGTACCTCTCTGTCAGGGACCCTATCCTAATGTGCCTCTATCCAGGTTAAAAAAAACTACAAGTAATGGACAGGTAGGATCCAGCTAAATGAAAATGCTCTGGCTGAAGGGCGGAGTGGTCAGTCAGAGACGAATGTAATACTAATATAAAAAGATTGACCAGCACATGCCCTAGGTGTGAACAGGTGTGACGCCCTGGCCTATCAGGTCGTCACAAGGGTGCCGTGCAATCTGCCCTTCTGCATGGTACCCGCTCCTCCTTGGTTATGGGGCCTGTGAATTTGGTGTTGCTATCAACAGGTAAATTTAAATCCCGAGGAACACTCTGCACCACACCCACCAATCACCCATTGGGCAGCCTGAGGGGAATAGGGCCACCCAGATGGGGGATGGAAGAGGGAGGGCAGAGATGTCAGTAGTAGAATGGAGTAGAGTTGAGCAGTGAGGCAGCAGTGACAGTGCAGGTCACGCTGCAGAGCTGGGCTCCTGTACTCATCCCAGGTGCCCAACATTGGCCTGGCCAGAAGGAGCTGCAACCCCGGTCGCAGGGGGTAGTGACAGGGGGCACGGTGCTGCTACAGAGAGCAGGCTGGCTGCCTTGTGCTACAACTGGGCAGGGGCCAGGGCACGACGAGGTACGTGGACCCTAGGCTGGGAAGTAGCTTCACGCAGCCCAGTAATTCACCCGACGGGAATGGAGACTTCAGAAACCGTTCCCCACCCGCTCCAGAATCGGGGTACTAGCGCAACGAGGGGGATAGGACTTCCCAAAACCATCCAAAAAATGCCAAGCGTGAACCCTGAGAGCAGGCTCACCTTGCTAGCCACACAGGTGAGTGGGACCCCAGTAGTCTTAGGCGAAAGGGATCCACCAAGTTACACACAGTGCCAAGGGACAAGGCTTCAGACCAACCAGCAACACCAAAGGGGCACGGACCCAGCGTGCTCAACCAAGAAAAGCAAAACATCCAAGAGTTTGGTTTACCTGGTGTCAGCGTCAGTGACTTTGGACTGTGGGAGTACCCAGTACCCCTTCACCCCGATGGGTTCCCCAATCCATCTGCCATCGGGCCCTGGGACACAAAGCCCCTACCCACGGAGGGGTTAAACATCCTACTGCCTCGTCACCGGGCTCCCCAACTGCAGCGGTGGTCTTTTACATTACCACGCACCGTGGGTGGCGTCATGAACATTACCCCAGTCACCACCCCAAAACACCAAAAATCCCCTTTTTATTTCCGATAACAGAGAGAAAATGTGGAACGGGGCTTTCATAAACCGCGCCAATGATCACTGATGAAATCTTGGATTAATGTAAACTTTTTATTTTTGCACAGGTCTACGCGTTTCAGGAGGCTCAGCTCCCTTCATCAGGACCGACAGGCATAAGATACATCAACGCCTTTTCATTGGCTGTTGGACTTTTTGTAGGTTTTTTAACCTGGATAGAGGCGTATTAGGATAGGGTCCCGACAAATAGAGGTACACCTTGTTGTTGGCTGTCGGGCTTATTATAGGTTTTTTAACCCAGATAGAGGTGTATTAGGATAGGGTCCCGGTAAAAAGAGGTACGCCATGACATTGGCTGTTGGGCTTTTTGTAGTATTTTTTAGCACAAATAGAGGCGTATTAAGATAGGGTCCCGACAAAGAGAGATATGCCTTGTCATTGGCTGTTGGGCTTCCACAAATTTGCCAGTTGGTAAACCAAATATCTCAAACCAAATATCAGATAACCAAATACTAATACCTTGTCATTGGCTGTCAGGCTTTTTGTAGGTTTTTTTTAACCCGAATAGAGGCGTATTAAGGTAGGGTCCTGACAAAGAGAGATATGCCTTGTCATTGGCTGTTGGGCTCACGCAAACTGGCCAGTTGGTAAAGCAAATATCTCAAACCAAACATCAGATAACCAAATATCAAACCGAATATGTAAACCAAATATCAGTTTGTAAACCAATTTTTTTTCAGTAGCATTAATGCAGTGCCAAAATTCCTATATTTCATGATTACATATTTTAGCTGTTCAGATATGTATATAGCAACACATATAAAAATGCATGAAGCTGTAATATACTGTAACTACATGAGTCAATCCAGTGGGTAAATCAAAGTTTCCCTGTCATTCCAAATAGTATAGAGGGATAATAATTAGCTGTCTAGGAATGGAAAGGTTTCATACATAATGTATATATCAGATACAGTGAAGAATTTCATACTATGAACCTATAGTACACATTATAATCTAACCAAATAAGCACAATATTTTCCAGATTTATTACTTTTTTTCAATTTTTGAATCAATATGCAGCACATACAACCCTTGAATATTAAAATGAGAAATTAATTAGGAAATAGGTGCTCATTATTTTTAGAACACCTGCCTACATATATTAACATTTCCTTTGATGTGTGTAGCAACGTCCCCCCATTGTACCACCAAGAGCAGCACGTAAAACTCATCTCTGTAGACTACACACCATTTTTCTATATGAAACAGGGGTTTCTTAATAGTTAGGCCTGTTTGATAAATGGTTTTACAGCATCCATTAACATCCTTGCCATCTGCATTTAGCAGATGTTTGGGAGTGTGAGGGTTATCGGGCGAGATTTACGGAGTAACACTTTCATGCAGAAATCGGAATTTTCAGAGAAGGAAATTCTTCAACTTTCCTCAGGTTCTCACCTTGAAGAGCAGCGGAAAACATTTTGCTCACTGACCTGAAAACCTTATATATATCTAGGTGATAACATTCACAGAGGGAGAAATGCAAAAAATCACAGCCTACTGCATCGGAGGTAGAGGAAGCGCAACAATGATACATAAATGGAAGCAAACAAAAAAAAACAAACAACAAAACAAAAAAGTTTACAAAGTCTTAAAGCAGAACTTTTTACAAGTTAACTTTTTCCTTATTGAAACATATTTACAAATAAACATTTAATTGTAATACTGCATCATACTGGAGCCTTGACAACCATGATGGATGTAAATTCTGATGAATAATGAATTACCGCAACATAACTTAAATATGTTTAGAATTGTGATAGGCATGACCTATGCTCAGAATAGAGGATTATTATTAGATCGCTGGGGGTCCAAGGCCCACAACCCCTTTGATCAGCTGATACCAGGGGCAGTTAGTGCATGAAGCATACAGTGTAGGAGGCTAAAACAGCTATACAAGACCACCAAATGGTTGCTTGAATCTCCTTCCAGACTATGCCCAGCAATGTTTCAGCCCATCCGATGTTGGATCAGGCAAAAGACAGAGGCTTTGGATAACTTACTTTAAGGGAATCTGTCACCAGGATTTTGTAATGTAAGCTGAGGACAGCAGGCTGCAAGGGTTAAAAAAAGAAAAGACATCTGTGTCTCTCTTACCTAGCTGTTGTTTACCTATTAAGGCTTTATTGCTCTGTAATTAACATTGGTGTGACTCAGTGCCTCCTGCAGACCAGTCCACCATGCCTGCTGCTGAGATTGACACCTCACAGTCAATGCACAATCTATATTTAGAGTCTAGTGTGGGCGGGAACAGTTCCCAGCTCTGCTAAACTCAATTCTGAGATAAAGTCAGAACAGCTGCCCACAGTGATCTAAGATAAACATGGTTAGTTTCAGAATCTCTTTGCCTACATCATGCTGCTCTCAGATGAAGTAGCAAAAACCTGGTGACAGATTCCCTTTAATGCATTATTCTAAATTAAGTCCTAGTAAAAACAAGCAACTTTGCAATATATTTATTATTTAAAAACATTCTTTCCTTTCTTAAGTATTTAGCAAATTGAACTCTACAGTTTATTGTTCGTTGCAGAAGTTACCAACCACCGCTGCAGTCTATCAGAGGTGACCATATAACTGTAAGCCCCGTTTTAAAAATCTTACGATTCAGTCAACTGCTATGTCCGTGAGCTCTTTTGATGCTGCAGAGGTTATTTGCTACTGTTTTAAGCATAGGAGCGAACAGTCAATACAACCAGGAGTACATCGCTCCTTACAGGAGAAGTAATAATGAGTCATATACTTGCTACTTAACGTACAAATACTGAACAAAAATATAAATGCAACACTTGTTTCTGTTCCCATTTTTAATGAGCTGAATTCAAAGATCTAAGACTTTTTCTATATTCGAAAAAGGCCTTTTTCTCTCAAATATTGTTCACAAATTTGTCTAAATCTGTGTTAGTGATCACTTCTCCTTTGCTGAGATGATCCACCCACCTCACAGGTGTGATATATGAAGATGCTGTTTAGACAGCATGATTATTGCACAGGTGTGCCTTAGGCTGGCCACAATAAAAGGCCACTCTAAAATGTGCAATTTTTTAAAGTATCGAAGGGTACTAGAGAGTTTGAAAACCAGTCAGTATCTGGTGTGACCACCATTTGCCAGTCTGCAATGTACCCTGTGCAGTGAAAACCAGGATTCATCCATGAAGAGAACACCTCTCCAACATGCAGATGTCCTTGGTGGAATTTGAAAGCAGGACCCCAGCACTCCAAAGCAACACAGTGATAACTAGTGATGAATGGACCAATGGACATTCAGATTTGGATGAACTTTAGTTAAATGTTTGGTTCAGTCCTGGAATTTGACCCAAACGTGACCCTGAACCTGATACAAGTCAATGGAGACCCAACCTTCTGTTCTGTAAAATGGCTGTAAAGAGGTTGTAGCAAGGGCTAGAGGGCTGCAGAAGGAAGCAAAATGCGGATGGGGAATAATAAATAAAAAAGAAAAATTATTTGGGCTCCCATATATTTTTGATAACCAGAGCAGGTAAAATAGACAACTGCAGTCTGCAACCCTCATCTATCTGCTTTGCCTTTAAAAATAGAGGGCATCCCATGCCATTTTTTTTTAAATTAATGATATAAATAATTAGGACCTGATAATAGCAGCCTTCAGCTGTCTGCTTTACCTTGGCTAGTTATCAAAATTAGGGAGAGCCCATAACATTTTTATATTAATTCTTTAAGTAATTTAAACGGTGTGGGATCCCCTCTATTTTTGATAGTCAGCCAAAATAAAGCTGACAGCAGAGGGCTGCAGACCCCAGATGTCTGCTTTATCTAGATTGGATATGTAAAATAGGTGGAAGCGCACGTCTTTTTAATTTTTTTTAAATCATTATTACTCACAACAACATTTTGTCATCTTCCATATGCAATAAAGCTTGTTGATTGGCTGTTCTGCAGCCTTTCAACAAACTTTATTAACATGCGAACAGTACCCCAACAGCAAAATAAGATACAGACTTTTTTTTTACAGTCCATGGTCGACTTAGAATTCCACAGACCTGGTGCCCAGTATGAACCCCGAACTCTATAGTTTGGTTTTGGATATCCCTAGTGATAACAACTGATCCACCATTATAGAGTTAAACATTTGCAGTAGTTAACGTAACACACACACACACACACACACACACACACACACACACACACCCATAGGAGCCCTTTTCACTTGTGTAAAATAGAAATGGCCATTTTAGGCTACTGAAACAAAGCTCACAATGTTCAAATTCACCAGGTTTTGAGGCTTCCTAAAAATTTCACACAAATTCAATTTGCATCCAATCGATTTTCTCATCTCTAGTTCACAATCTTTAAAATGACTTGAGCTTCACGGATATTAAATCATAATCTATTGTTAACTCCGCTTCTAGGTTATGTGGCAATTAATTCATTTTACCATAATGTACAGTAATGTTCTGCAAATTTCCAAACATGAAGGAAATGTAAAAATAATGCAGCTGTGGTTGTCACCGATTCTATAAAATGATGTCCTGAATGCTACAGATGGAAATAACTGAGCCTTTAATCATGACAGACTTTGCATTTTTAGAGGATCATAAATTTGTCACTAAGCAGAAGGAAAACTAATCGACTGCTTCCAGGTCTATTCCCAAATGCTTAAGTCCGAAAGGGGCTGAACTTAAAGAAGAAGAGCAGATGGATATGGAAATAAGATGATGAAGATTTGCATATCCATTCTACATATAAACATATAAGAATGTTAGGATATCAGGATATATTTTGGTAAATGATAAAATGTGCGGCCAATCACAATGGAGACAAATTGTATGTAAAATAACCAAGAAATAGATGTAGGAATCAATGAATTTAGGTTTTTACAAATAATTCTGCTCAAAATATATGCAGAAGTATTTAAAAAAGATATCAATTAATCTTTTAATATTCAATTTCACCAGATTAGCTGCAATTAGCCAAGATATTTGTCTGACAACTTATCGATTTGCCATAATCAACAGCTTTCTTAAGACTGCAGTCGCCCTGAAAATATATTTTATTCTGAGATCTCCTTAAACTATATTCAACCAATTTCATGCAACGGCCTTAGTAATGTCAAAGTGACCTCAACATATACGTTTATGTACACGCCTCTTCATATATCAGGAGAGTTTTACTCCATCCTGCCCTGTCATGAAGACCAGCAAGAAGGCCAGTGTTTATTAATCTGTTCTAATTCTTTAAGGTGGTGTCACACACAGCGACGACGACAACGACGTCGTTGCTATGTCACCATTTTGTGTGACGTTGCAGCGACGTCACATCGCTGTCGCTGTGTGTGACATCCAGCAACGAGCTGGCCCCTGCTGTGAGGTCGCTGCTCGTTGCTGAATGTCCAGCTTCATTTTTTGGTCGTCGCTCTCCCGCTGTGACGCACACATCGCTGTGTGTGACAGCGAGAGAGCGACGAACTGAAGCGAGCAGGGAGCAGGAGCCGGCATCTGGCAGCTGCGGTAAGCTGTAACCAGGGTAAACATCGGATAACCAAGGGAAGACCTTTCCCTGGTTACCCGATATTTACCTTCGTTACCAGCCTCCGCCCTTGCTGCCAGTGCCGGCTCCCTGCTCTCTGCACATGTAGCTGCAGTACACATCGGGTAATTAACCCGATGTGTACTGTAGCTAGGAGTGCAGGGAGCCAGCGCTAAGCAGTGTGCGCGGCTCCCTGCTCTCTGCACATGTAGCTGCAGTACACATCGGGTAATTAACCCGATGTGTACTGTAGCTAGGAGTGCAGGGAGCCAGCGCTAAGCGTGTGTGCGGCTCCCTGCTCTCTGCACATGTAGCACAGCGACGCGTATCGTTATGATCGCTGCTGCGTCTGCTGTGTTTGACAGCTAAGCAGCGATCATAACAGTGACTTACAAGGTCATTGTTGCGTCACAGAAAATGGTGACATAACAGCGACATCGTTGTTGCTGTCGCTATGTGTGAACCCAGCTTTAGAGTTTTACACCTTTCTCTCCTTATCTTTTAGAGCCAAGCTATGATGTGTGATGTCCTCTCACTACCCAGATTTAGCACAAATTAGCTGCTGCATTTCCTACGTCTGCTTTTATACAGGCTATGAAGATACCTTCTGATTGACAGGGCTATGCTATGTGATGTGATAGTGGCAAGACATTATGACGAAATCCCTCTGACTTCTTCCTAGGTCATGTGAACCTTCTGTGCCTGATGTAATCTTCTTCATTGTATAAAACTTTAGCCATTGTGTGAGATTCAAATCAACACAAATTCAGTTTGCCCTGGACTCATCTTTATTTGAAATCCATTGTATACTTTTAATCTTTTCTATAGATTTTTTCTTGTGGTGCTCCAATTCTAGTTAACCTGTTGGCCCTGGGGTCTTGCTATTCATGAAATATGACATTTTTTCCACTATGCCTCTGTTATTCCTTGAAATTTTTAAGCTGGTGATCCCCTGAGCTGTGATTTGTTTTCCTCTCCACTGAGCCACAGTCAGGTTTCGTCTCTATCCAGGTTCTGATCTTCTTTTGTTTGTGTTCAGTCCTTTTCTGTCAACAGGTGTTTTTCATAATATAATTCAGCCTGCCCTATCACCTGTTGGGTGTAACTATTTAAAGCTTTTACTGTCATTTCTTACCTTATTCTTTAGAGGACCCTGCTTTGAATTAAAGTCTTTCAGCCAAGTGCTATTCTCTATGAGATTGTGAACTGTTTTGGTGTTAATCATTTTTTACTCTGCACCTTTCCCCGGATTCTTAAGGAAGAACGTTATGCCCTCAATGGTCGATTATGAAGCTTAGGTCCGAGCAGTCATCTTAGTCACCCGGTTAGGGTTGTTTCAGCCTACAAAGGGGTTTTTAGGGACTGCACAGCTGGGACGTCTAGTTTGTTCAAGAACCGAGTGGATCAGATATAGTAGTATTTAGTGAGACCTTTGTTTTCTTTATTTTCCGCTTGTGCACTTTAGTGCACATAACACCACCTTTCACAAAAAATGTGTTTTTCTACAACTGTTCACAACTAGTGATGAGCGAGCATGCTTGTAACTACTCGGTACTCGCACGAGTATCACTGTACTCGGGCTGCTCGGCGGGTACCGAGTAATTTTGCAATACTCGTGCTTTACTCGTGGTCTTCATCCCTGCATGTTGGCGCTCTTTTGAGAGCCAGCCCTCATGCAGGGATTGGCTGGCAGACCACTGCAATGCCACAGCCCTGTTAGTTGTGGAATTGCAGTGATTGGCCGGCCTGCACAGCGTGACCGAGCCTTTATACCGGCCGGCGCGCTGTGCTCTGTACACAGCCATCTCATATTCCCTGCTTTCCACGCCCACAGGCGCCTATGATTGGTTGCAGTGAGACACGCCCCCACGCTGAGTGACAGGTGTCACACTGCACCCAATCACAGCAGCCGGTGGGCGTGTCTATACTGTGCAGTAAAATAAATAAATAAATAATTAAAAAAACGGCGTGCGGTTCCCCCCAATTTTAATACCAGCCAGATAAAGCCATACGGCTGAAGGCTGGTATTCTCAGGATGGGGAGCCCCACGTTATGGGGAGCCCCCCACCCTAACAATATCAGTCAGCAGCTGGCCAGAATTGCCGCATACATTATATGCGACAATTCTGGGGCTGTACCCGGCTCTTCCCGATTTACCCTGGTGCGTTGGCAAATCGGGGTAATAAGGAGTTATTGGAAGCCCATAGCTGCCAATAAGTCCTAGATTAATCATGTCATGCGTCTATGAGACACCCTCCATGATTAATCTGTAAGTTACAGTAAATAAACACACACACCAGAAAAAATCCTTTATTAGAAATAAAAAACACACACATATACCCTGGTTCACCACTTTAATCAGCCCGAAAAAGCCCTCCTTGTCCGGCGTAATCCAGGATGATCCAGCGTCGCATCCAGCGCTGCTGCATGGAGGTGACCGGAGCTGCAGCAGACACCGCCGCTCCGGTCACCTCCACACAGCAAATGAACACAGCCGCGCGATCAGCTGCTGTCACTGAGGTTACCCGCTGTCACCGCTGCATCCACCGGTGGCCGCGGGTAACCTCAGTGACAGCAGCTGATCGCGCGGCTGTGTTCATTTGCTGTGTGGAGGTGACCGGAGCGGCTGTGTGTGCTGCGGCTCCGGTCACCTCCATGCAGCAGCGCTGGATGCGATGCTGGATCATCCTGGATTACGCCGGACATGGAGGGCTTTTTCGGGCTGATTAAAGTGGTGAACCAGGGTATATGTGTGTGTTTTTATTTCTAATAAAGGATTTTTTCTGGTGTGTGTGTTTATTTACTGTAATTTACAGATTAATCATGGAGGGTGTCTCATAGACGCCTGACATGATTAATCTAGGACTTATTGGCAGCTATGGGCTGCCATTAACTCCTTATTACCCCGATTTGCCAACGCACCAGGGCAAATCGGGAAGAGCCGGGTACAGTCCCAGAACTGTCGCATATAATGTATGCGGCAATTCTGGGCGGCTGTTGGCTGATATTGTTAGGGTGGGGGGCTCCCCATAACGTGGAGCTCCCCATCCTGAGAATACCAGCCTTCAGCCGTATGGCTTTATCTGGCTGGTTTTAAAAATGGGGGGAACCGCACGCCGTTTTTTTTAATTATTTATTAATTTTAATTATTAATTTTAATTATTTATTAAATAATTAAAAAAAACGGCGTGCGGTTCCCCCCATTTTTAAAACCAGCCAGATAAAGCCATACGGCTGAAGGCTGGTATTCTCAGGATGGGGAGCTCCACGTTATGGGGAGCCCCCCACCCTAACAATATCAGCCAACAGCTGCCCAGAATTGCCGCATACATTATATGCGACAGTTCTGGGACTGTACCCGGCTCTTCCCGATTTACCCTGGTGCGTTGGCAAATCGGGGTAATAAGGAGTTAATGGCAGCCCATAGCTGCCACTAAATCCTAGATTAATCATGTCAGGCGTCTCCCCGAGATTCCTTGCATGATTAATCTGTAAATTACAGTTAAAAAACACACACATCCGAAAAATCCTTTATTAGAAATAAAAAACACTAACAAAGTCCCTCATTACCAATTTATTAACCCCGACAAACCCTCCATGTCCGGCGTACTCCACGGACTCCGGCGTCGCGTCCAGCTCTGCTGCATGGAAGTGACAGGAGCTGCAGAAGACACCGCCGCTCCGGTCACCTCCACGCAGCTAATGAAGACAGCCGTGCGATCAGCTGAGCTGTCACTGAGGTTACCCGCTGTCACTGGATCCAGTGACGGCGGGTAACCTCAGTGACAGCTCAGCTGATCGCGCTACTCACCTCATTTGCTGCGTGGAAGTGACCGGAGCGGCGGTGTCTTCTGCAGCTCCGGTCACCTCTATGCAGCAGCGCTGGATGCGACGCTGGAACATCCTGGATGACGCCGGACATGGAGGGCTTTTTGGGGCTGATTAAAGTGGTGAACCAGGGAATGTGTGTGTGTTTTTTATTTCTAATAAAGGATTTTTCGGGTGTGTGTGTTTATTTACTGTAACTTACAGATTAATCATGGAGGGTGTTTCATAGATGCCTGACATGATTAATCTAGGATTTAGTGGCAGCTATGGGCTGCCATTAACTCCTTATTACCCCGATTTGCCAAAGCACCAGGGCAAATCGGGAAGAGCCGGGTACAGCCCCAGAACTGTCGCATATAATGTATGCGGCAATTCTGGGCGGCTGCTGACTGATATTGTTAGGCTGGGGGGCTCCCCATAACGTGGAGCTCCCCATCCTGAGAATACCAGCCTTCAGCCGTATGGCTTTATCTGGCTGGCATTAAAATGGGGGGGACCGCACGCCGTTTTTTTTTAATTATTTATTAATTTATTTTACTGCACAGTATAGACACGCCCACCGGCTGCTGTGATTGGGTGCAGTGTGACACCTGTCACTCAGCGTGGGGGCGTGTCTCACTGCAACCAATCATAGGCACCGGTGGGCGGGGAAAGCAGGGAATAGGAGATTGTTTAATGAGCGGCCGGCTTTTTCAAAATAGTAAAAGCCGCCGGTCACCTCCACGCAGCTAATGAAGGGAATAGCGCGATCAGCTGCTGTCAGTCAGGTAACTCCCGGCCACCGCTGGATCCAGCGGTGCCGCGATTAACCTCAGTGACAGCAGCTGATCGCTCTACTCACCTCAGTTGGTGCATGGAGCTGACTGGAGCGGCGGTGAGTAGCGCGATCAGCTGAGCTGTCACTGAGGTTACCCGCGGCCACCGCTGCATCCACCGCTGGATCCAGGTAACCTCAGTGACAGCTCAGCTGATCGCTATACTCATCTCATTAGCTGCGTGGAGGTGACCGGAGCGGCGGTGTCTTCTGCAGCTCCTGTCACTTCCATGCAGCAGAGCTGGACGCGACGCTGGAGGACAGTGGAGTACGCCGGACATGGAGGGTTTGTCGGGGTTAATAAATTGGTAATGAGGGACTTTGTTAGTGTTTTTTATTTCTAATAAAGGATTTTTTCGGGTGTGTGTGTTTTTTAACTGTAATTTACAGATTAATCATGGAAGGAATCTCGGGGAGACGCCTGACATGATTAATCTAGGATTTAGTGGCAGCTATGGGCTGCCATTAACTCCTTATTACCCCGATTTGCCAACGCACCAGGGTAAATCGGGAAGAGCCGGGTACAGCCCCAGAACTGTCGCATCTAATGTATGCGGCAATTCTGGGCGGCTGCTGACTGATATTGTTAGGGTGGGGGGCTCCCCATAACGTGGAGCTCCCCATCCTGAGAATACCAGCCTTCAGCCGTATGGCTTTATCTGGCTGGTATTAAAATTGGGGGGACCGCATGCCGTTTTTTTTAATTATTTAATTATTTATTTCACTGCACAGTATACACACACCGGCTGCTGTGATTGGTTGCAGTGAGACAGCTGTCACTCAGTGTGGGAGCGTGTCTCACTGCAACCAATCATAGGCGCCGAAAAGCAGGACAGCAGGGAATAGGAGATTGATTAATGAGCGGCCGGCTTTTTCAAAAGAGGAAAAGCCACCGGAGTTTGAACAGCTGTGCAGCGCCGCGGCAGTGATCGGGGAACGGTAAGTAAGAGAGAGGGGGGGGAACTGACCGACAGACTGTGAGAGGGGGACAGACAAGACAGAGAGAGACAGACCGACGGACTGAGGGAGATAGAATAAAAAAAAAAAAATGACCGACATCGCTAGTAAAAAGCACAAAACGTGCGTTTTGGACATCGGAGTGCCACACAAGGTTTTCATGTAAAATCTTTCATGTATTAATCTCAAAAAGTAACATACACCAGCTCTATCTCACTATTGGGTATGTGCCCTTAACATTTCCGCCATGAAAATTCATTTTGGTGTCATTTTGGAAGGTTTTCTGGTGAGTCCGTAAAAATGGCGTAAAACTCGGACAAAATTGTTCACATCTGTGACTTTTGAGTGATAAATGCTTCAAGGGGTCTTCCCCATGCTGATGCCATGTCATTTGAGCACTCTTCTGAGACTTTTGTGACATTTTTAGGGTTTCTCCATGCTGCCGGGGGGTCATTTCACAAAACTACTCGGGTCTCCCATAGGATAACATTGGGCTCGGTGCTCGGGCCGAGTACACGAGTATCTTGGGAGGCTCGGCCCGAGCTTCGAGCACCCGAGCTTTTTAGTACTCGCTCATCACTATTCACAACATTACTTTCCCTTTACCTCTAGAAGTCACAGCAGTGCCAAATACTAATTCCCTATTAGGCCTCTTTTTCACTTAATTAAAGCAGCAACAACATTCCCTTACTAATCATGATACTATCATCCTCTTTCCTTGTTTAGTCCTATCAGGGAACCACCTTCTATTTTTATGCATTTCTTATGTTTGCTAATGTTTGCCATCACAATCGAGATTTTTACTGACAACATTTGCAAAACTCATTTTCCCAATTGGCGCTTGCAAGCTAAATTCCCCTTTCAGTGACTCTCAGTGACCCCTAGGAAACCCATATAAGAATGGAAGAATATTCAAACTTTTATTCCCAGTAGACAGCAGTGCCACCCATTCTCAAACCATGCTTTTGTTTCTAAACTAGTTACATGAATGCCATCGTTTCCTTAGTAAACACAGTAGCATGTTCCTCTTTCCTCAATATTTTCTTACCAAAATACTATCTCTTACCTCCAGTAGTTATAGGGGTGATGCTACCTTCACACTATGCTTTCATTGTCATTTAATTACTATCTCCTTATCTTGCCCTCTCTCTGTCAGTGTCCATCAAGGCATTAGACAACTTATAAAGTCCCATGACTTGTGGTATCATCTATACTCTTATGAAACTCAAAGCTACCTTTCTGGCCAAGATGTCACTTCTCTGTCCAAAGTGTCTATCAGCCATATTCTCCTTCTTGTCATCAAGGTTTCTAAACTTTAAACTTCTAAACTCACCATCTTTCCTTCATTTAACTTAATTCCCTTATCAGACCTGTCTATGATTATAAACAATAACACATTTTCCTGTACTGGATATCTGCTTCCTAAGAGTAACCCTTGACTCTGTTCTTACCACTTCCTGCCCTTTCAATCTAAAAAGTATTCCCAAATTTGTCACTTCCTCAACCCTCAATATTCTAAAATGTTAGTGTATTTCTCACATTGAATAATTCAATTTCTTCCTTTGTAACCTCCCAACTAACACTCTCTCTATTCCATCCTTAGCTCTGCTACCTGATAAATCCACCTTTCCCCTCTCTACTCCTCTGCCTCTCTGCTCTGCATATTCCTTCATTGGCTCCCAACATCCCAACAGATTCAGATTAAACTAACAGTGACCTACAACACAATCCATAATCCAACTCTTCTCTCCGAACTAATCTCCAGATATCATCCCATATGTAATCTCTGGTACTCACATGAACACCTTTTCTCCTCTTCTCTTATACATTCCTCACCCAATTGCATTCAAGACTTCTCCTAAATATCCCACATCTTTTGGAACTTTGTGCACCAACACGTCCGACTGTCTCCAACATTTGGAACCTTCAGACACAACTTGGAAACTCATCTCTTCAGGAAACCACACAGCCAACAATGACCCTGTTGTCACCTCACCACCACCAGAAATGCTGCAGCCCCCCAAACTACTATCTCCTTCCCCATTACCCTGTAGATTCTAAGCCCATTATTATGTTTTGTATGTGAAACCTTTTCACTTGTACAACACAATGGTGCTCTAAAAATAAGTAATAATGATAACATTAATTTAATTATATCTTATACTTAAGGGGGCTTTACACGCTACGACATCGCTAATCGTTGTGGTCACGGAATTGGTGACGCACATCCTGCCGCATTAGCGATGCCGTTGCATGTGACACCGATGAGCGATTTTGCATCGTTGCAAAAACGTGCAAAATCGCTCATCGGTGACATGGGGGTCCATTCTCAAAAATCGTTACTGCAGCAGTAACGAGGTTGTTCCTCGTTCCTGCGGCAGCACACATCGCTCAGTGTGACACCGCAGGAACGAGGAAGCTCTCCTCACCTGCCTCCCGGCCGCTATGCGGAAGGAAGGAGGTGGGCGGGATGTTACGTCCCGCTCAGCTCCTCTCCTCTGCTGCTATTGGGCGGCCGCTCAGTGACGTCGCTGTGACGCCGCACGGACCGCCCCCTTTGAAAGGAGGCGGTTCGCCGGTCACAGCGACGTCGCCGGGCAGGTAAGTATGTGTGACGGGTCTGGGCGATGTTGTGCGGCACGGGCAGCGATTTGCCCGTGTCGCGCAACAGATGGGGGCGGGTACCCACGCTAGCGATATTGGGACCGATATCGCAGTGTGTAAAGCCCGCCTTAGTTGTCCCAGTAGTGCACTTCTGTGTCCCGTAATATTCCTACCTTCTAGGCCCCCAGTAGTCACAACAGTGCCTTTCCCTTCCCCCACAATAGTTCTGTTTTTCAATTAGTTGCAGCGGCACCATCACTTCATTACTAGTGCTCTTCTATTTCATGCAGTATTCCAACCGGGACATCATCCCTTACCTCAAGAGGTCACAGCAAGAAAAAACTAGATACCTCCTAGTAGTCAAATCCAAACCTGTAATTTTATGGGATCAGTCTATTCCCTGTCATCAGAAACTGGTAGTTGGGCATATACTCACCGTCCTTTTGTGACAGCCTCTTATGTGTCATCTCTTGATGGCAAGGCAGCTTTTTGATTGCCTTTTGTAGGCTTCAAGCGTCATCTGGACACAGGTGTCAGGCACATCTAAGACTGGTCAAAGACATTAGAAGACTGTTGGCCAAATGATGCTTCGGCCAACAGCCATTTCATCCGATACTCCCATACACATGAACACTCATGGCTTATTTCAGGGAAAACAATGTGATCAGCAGTCTGAAATTGGAAATTTCTGATCGACATTAGTGTTGAGCGAGTAGTTGACTATTCGTACTCGCTATACTGTTAGCGAGTACTGTCCGCTACTCGCATATTCGTTATGAGTTGGCGCAATGTAAATCAATGGGAAATACTCGCTAAGTAGCAAGTAACCCGAAAGCCGTACTTTTCGTGCGAGTAGTGAATAGTACGGCTTTCGGGTTATTCGCTACTTAGCGAGTATTTTCCATTGACTTACATTGCACCTGCTACTCGTAACGAATATGCGAGTAGCGGACAGTAGTCGCTAACAGTATAGTGAGTACGAATAGTTATCTACTCGCTCAACACTAATCGACATCTTTCCTGACCATCAGTTGGCCGGTGCACCCAATTGATATTGGTGGGTTCTGCCGATTTTAGTTTAATGTATCTGGGGGCTTTAAAAAGAAGTTGTGTCATGATTTTTTTATAGGAAGGAGACCTTTTTCTCACAATATTAAGGAATAACGTTTGGAACTCCATTCTATGTCTGAACTGGGTGCAAAAAACCTAAAAAACATCATTATGGGGAGATAAGGTATGCACACCAGTGACTATGGAAGGGGAATACATGGAATAGCAGAAACTGCTGTGTGAATACTGACATGAAAAATTCAATAGCTATTTGTAAGAATGAAATGTGAAAAATGGAACCTGCATTACTGCCATGAATATATGAATAAAGAGAAATTTAGCTACTGAATTGATCAATGCAGAAGAGCCCCAACACTACGCCAAAGTATTTCTCTACGTTGGGGTCCCTAGCTTGTGTGTGTCCTCTCATGCAGTTAAAAAACTTACCGTGTATGGGACGCTGAGACCCAGGCTATATATGCGTATAATGTGGATTGGCAATAGGTGTGTATGGGGAGGGTTCACAAACGAAAAACTGTCAGTATTCACACAGCAGTTTCTGCTATTCCATGTATTCCCCTTTTTCTCACAATGGCATAACTGAGACGTTCATTAATTTATGACATAACCAAGTAGGATCAATGACATTCTTGTGTCTCATACAATGGACTAGAAAAGTAAAGCAGTGATCTGTCCCCTATAAATACTTTTAAAATTCTTGTGGTTGTTTTGTCACAATCCGCTGTTCATACAACTTATGTCACATTCAGAGCACATTTTCTTTGCTACATTAGTCTGGGTCAAGCAGGATTTGTGCTCAATTTATCATTCAGAATGCCTCCTGGTCATTTCTTATGCTGTAAATTGTGTTTCTTTATAAGGAATGACTCTGAACATCACAGCAATTACTTTTCCTATGCACTTAATTACAAGAAATACAGCTCTATACATTATTTAACACTTTAAAGCCTTAATAGATGAGTTTATGCACAATTATAGAGGCAACAAGAGTTGTTCTGTGCTATTAAATAAAACTATATATAATTTTGGAATTTTTGCCATTCAAGAATCCTAATTTAAGACAACCCGTTGGATTATGGATTGTTTTGTCCTGGTACCATATTACTATGCAATGTTCATTCGTGGTGGGGTGTAGGAGTGTTTCATGTATAGGGGGATACAATGCAAGAATGGTGTAAGGTTATATATCGGTGTGTATATATCAGTGTGTGTTATTATAAAAAAAAAAAATGTTCATGGTGGATGTAATGTATGTTGTAGCATCCCATTAGAGATTTCTAACATTTATGAAAAATTGGCCAAGAACATGTCGTTAAAGGCTACGAATACCTTTGGCACGGAATACATCTTTAGTTTAGTCTTTAGTTAATTAAATTGCACTAAGGTTTAATGTGCAGTTTGCAGCCTGACTCAAGTTTCAGATTGTTCTCTTGTGTGATTGTCCATTCAAGTAATATAGGTTGGATGAGAGTTATGTGTCTATCCACTGTGCTTTTGTTTTTTTATGTGATTTCATGAATGAGCACAGCTTCTATCCTGAAATTTTTCCTCTCCATGTGCCTTCCTATATTTTTTTTTAAATGAAGACTATTTAGAAGGTTGTTTTCTATAAAAAAAAAGAAGAATTTAAATAATAAAAACAAACATACAAAGCCATGCTTTAATATCTTTGGTCCCCTTTGGGTACATGCCCACGATCAGCACCGACTCGGTGCATCCTGGACGTGGTGGGTCCTGACCTGCGGGGCCGCGAGTCTCCTCCACAGGAGAACGCAGGAGACCTCAGCTGCTCATGTCCATTATCCGGTCTTGGACATTTGCGGTCTCTCTCTTCTGTTCTCCCTGCGGAGAACACATGTGAATGCGCAGCGAACAATTGACATGCTGTGGCTCGGAAAGTTGCACCGCAGGCCAGGGTTTGCTGTGGAACAAAATAAGCACAGTGTGCACAGGATTTCCAAAGCACTGTGAAGACTGATCGTGGGCACGCACCCATAAAGAGATTCTCAACTTTCATGAAACCTCTGCCTGCAGGCTTATTTAGATATTAAAAAGCATACAGGGTATTACGTTCTCTCCTCTGAACCAGATCTGTATCTTAGCCAGTCCTCAGTGTTTGTTTGCCAGCAGTGGTGACTTTACTGTGCTGCAGCAAATCATTCTGTCTACAAACAAAGAGACTCTGATCTAAGTGATTGGCTGCAGTTCTGTCAAAGTTACATCACCTCTGCAGCTAAACAATCCTAATTGATCATGCGGAAAGTAACTTTGTGAAAAAGGACAGCCCTTTTAGATTTACTAAAAAGTAATATACTTCTGAAAATGGGTTGTATTGCTCAGTATTAGTGAAGAGCGAGCACTACCATGCTTGGACACTCGGTATTCGTAACGCAGTCGGACAGGCTTGACTCATGTACTGTGTATATAGGAAGTCTACAGCGAACATACCTGGAAAAATGTTCGAGTTTTCCATTGACTTCCATTATACTCGGTACACGAGTCGTGCCCATTTGAGCGTCCAACCGCTCGATATGAGTACCGAGCACCCGAGCATGGTAGTGCTCGCTCATCCATGTTCTACATCAGGGGTGAACATTCTGCAGCTTAGGGGCCACATGTGTCCTGCCATCTTATTTTGTGCAAACCCCAAACTTCTGAATACTATAGATTCCATGTCAGAGGGAAGAAGAGCAAATCAAAGCTCAGAAGCAAGGATGAACAAGAGGACTGTGAAACCAGATCTGAGTTCCCCACACATCAAGACCCTAGGGTGTCTTGACCACTGTTTAACAGACCAGAAAGTCCATTTTACTAATTTTAATGAGAATTGTGAATTGCAGCAGCTTCTATACGGACGGAGTCACACTTGCGAGTGACTCGCCGAGTCTCGTATCACATCACCTCGGCATGGCCACACACTCTTCTGACAGGAGCGGGTCGGCTGCATGTATTTCTATGCAGCTGAACTACTTCTGACTAGAAAGCAGCAGGCCATGCCGGGTGATGCGATGCAAGACTCACACGAGTCATACGCGAGACACTCACAAGTGTGTAACTGGCCGAACACTCATGGTTTTCACTGAAGAGTTACAAATGTGTAGGGTCTTACCAGGTTAACAAGATTAAACCAGCAGGTGTTAGGTTATAGAAGGCGGTGGTGGGTGGCTTGGGAGGATTTACAGAGATCCAGAGCTGAATATTCCATCTATTATATTGAGATTTATCATAACATCGGATGACATATTCTGGATGTTTAGAGTTTTGGTATTTTGTGTATTCTTTTCTCAATATATTCAGATTCTGAGAATGAGGCCTTGGTTCCATGTGTGTATAGCTTCTGATGTGAGAGCATCGGAACCAATATGCTAATGACCCTCTGCTGCAAGTGTAAGCCGAGTGTCATGCAACTGTGATCTGATCTTGCGATCGTATCACAGCTGCGGTGAAGAGGGAGCAGTTTTTCCCTCTCCTCCATGGCCTTTCTCTACGTACATCACACTGCGGTTGGATGACATGCGAGTGCAGTGTGATGTTTCACATGTACCCATAGACTTGTATGGGGGTGCAAGTGAGCTGAAACTCCCTGCCAAATGCAGTATGCTGTAATTCATTTCTCATTCCGATATGGCAGGTGAAATCAATCGCAGATGGACACTGCCCCAAGGTTTTGCACTGGTGTGAGTGTAGTCCGATGTTTTATCGGATTGCACTTGTCTGTGCAAAACGCAAGTGGATCTGAGGCCTTACTTGTGATACTGTGTCCATTTAAAGTGTTTCCTACATATAATGGCTGACAGCCTCTTTATATTTCCTTAGAATATTTTTGCAGTGTATTTGGTGCTTTGCTGTGAAATATTTGTAGACGTTCCTTAGCACCCATACGATTTTCTATAAACGTCAGACATTTTGGAACCAGGCGGGTGAAGCAGGACAATTTGTCATGTATATTTTCTTGACAATGAAGACATCTGTTCTCTATTCTGATTAATAATAAGCTCGTTATTGATTTACGGGCCATGTTTTTTTAACACTATGAAACAAAAAAATGTTCTTCTGCCTGCCAAGTGGTATGAGCCACCTGAGTAATCAATGTCACCTAGCATAAAACCAATGTCAAATTTAATGGTGGTGATAAAGTGCAAGAAAACAATCATAAATCTAATCTGCTATTTTGCATTTATGTTGATGGACTGTATCCTCACTTGCCTTGTAGAAATTGGCATATATTGTACCTTATATCCTCTTGTTTCATTTAATAGGTAAAGGGTGAGGCATATAAGTTTACACAAACCAAACTACTCAATAGCTCATTACTGGGAGTTTATTGGCGTGTTCCTTGTAACTTAAAGAGAAAGAATAATTAGAAATGACCTATTGTGTAACTCACAGTTGTGTATTAAAATATATTTTTAAAAAATGTTTCACAATTTTTTTCTCATCTTATAATAAGGAATGAGCAAACCCAAACTTTAAAGATTGGGGATTGTATGGGAACATAACCAAACACCGAAACCGATATCAAGGTAATTATATTGAACCAAAAACCGAAATACTCAAATTACCCACAAACAATTTTTATTACATATATGCCACAAAAAAGGTAAACATGTTAAAAAATTCATGAGAAGAAAGGTGAGAATCAATACAATCTACTCCTCACCCTTCCTGTCATACAGGGGTCGGCGTCCTAAAGTTTACTGACGCCCCCGTTCCTCGTCGGCTTGAGCCCTATGCAGACCCTCCACTCACACTAAGAGAACACCGTGTGCCCTAATTTAGAAGTGGGTAAGGTGAAACACCCAAGAAAGGACCCATATAGACAGTATGTCACATTCAATTTCAGTCAAAAATTCTCTGTCAATAGATGTCAACAATCTATGTATGGGGAAGGTTCTGACTCAGTCGACTAATTGTCAAGAGGAAAAACAAAGGATCATAAAAACTATTGTTGCATTTGTCCAGGATGCACCCTACGCGTTTCGCCCTTTAAGTCAAATAGGGCTCATCAGGGGTATGGCAGCATAGATCCTTGACATTTATAGCACAGCTACAACCTAGAACGAAAACATAGAAAAAAAATGAAAATAAAAAAATAAAACACTGTTACCAACTCACAAGGTCCATAGTCACCTAGAGAGAATATGGACAAAAGACACAAAACATACTGACCAGTAGTAGTGGATCAATACCCAAGGATTTTCACAGTTAGTGAAGAAACCTCCTCCAGGAATACGACCAGAGTGGAATATCTAATGATACAACAATACAAACAGTATATATATATCTATAAGTACACAGAGGCAAACCCTCAGGACATATCCAGCCAGGCAGATTTAAATAGATATATCTACCTGTTTCAATTAGGACCAAGGATGTATGTATATCCCTCACTGTATCTGAGGGCAATCCAAAGGCCCAGGCGCAGTCATATATGCCGCTAAAGTCTGCAAAGAGTATTTAGCAAGAGACAAATATCATGGTTCAATGTCCATTTAAAAGGGAGCAAAGATAGTATACCTCCAAACCCAATACCTGGTCTAAATCAGGGTGGAAGTATTCACACCTAAGGACACATCCCGCTGTGCAGGCTCACATGTATGTGTGATGATACTTTTGTCCGTAGGAAAAATATCCCTTGAAAACAATGTACATATATATCCACATGTATATAAAGTATAGGGGTCACCTAAGAAGAATATGGACAGAAGGCACAAACTATACTGACCAGTAGTAGTGGAGCAATACCAAAAGAATTTCCACAGTTTAGTGAAGAAACCTCCTCCAGGAATAAGACCGGAATGAAATATCTAGTAATACAAACAATACAGACAATATATATATCTATAAGTACAGAAGGGGAAGTCGAAACAACAAGCCCTCAGGACACACACAGCCAGGCATATTTAAATAGACATATCCACCTGTTTAAGTTAGGACCACGGGTATATGTATCTCCCTCACTGTATCTGAGGGCAATCCAAAAGGTCCAGGTGCCGTCATATATGCAGCTAGAATCTGCAGAAAAAATTCAGCAAGATGCATATATCAGAGTTCCATGTGTATTTAAAAAGAACAAAGACAATGCACCTCAAAGCCCAATACCTGGTCCGAATCAAAGTGGATGTCTTTACACCTGAGGACATATCCCGCAGTGCAGGCTCATTTGCATGTATGATGATACTCGTGTCCGTAGAAAAAATATCCCTTGAAAAAAATACATATATATCCACATGTATGTATGATATAGGGGCGTAAACATACCACCACCCTATGTCAGAGGCCATCAGTACAGAAAAAAAGGGGGTAAACTTATGCCCCATCATAGGTGCCACACATACCTCAGGAGAATCCTGATCCTGGAAGGAGCACAACACCTCCGCAATGCCTAGAGGGAGAGGTATAACCCAGCTCAGATCTCCCATATTAGCCATTACCAATATGAGGTTCAGCACAGCATAATGGCAAGTAAAAAGTTTCCTTGTAAATACCTGGTCAGTTGGTATCACCTGGGTAGCGATATGTATCCAGTGCGGGTGTCTGCTTAAATCCTGACTGCCTCGGCCGGTTTTTAAATGTCCCATTTCGCGCCAACAATGCAGCTATTCAGCCACTCCCCCAACGTCATTTCCGGGGAACGCAACCAGAAAAGCATTCACCCGGATACATGGCTAATAGGAATGGTACCGCATAGCCGAACGTTCCTAGTCACTGCGCATGCGCAAGTCGCGCATGCGCATAACCTCAATCGTAACTCAAAGAGCGATAAGACAGAACGGAAGCTAATACCGACTGCGCACGCGCAATCCGATCATTCTGTGCGTGTGCTAGGAACCAATACAGGATGCTAAATGCTAGATTGAGGTACCATCCACCTTTTCACCAATCTTCAGGGGGCATACGGTCCCACCAAAGAAAGAGGGGAATAAGGCCTGACGTATATAAACCAGGTATATGTGCGCGAAAAGAATATCATTTTAACCAGATAAAGAATAATGATAATATAATCACAGATTTTATGAGGCAATACAGAGGATTATAACTCAATTAACCATGTACATATCACACAGTCATGGACCAAACAGAAGGTAACAGTGTTCTACACCCAGAAGCAACAATTAAAAATAGTCCCAGTTTAACACTGGCTACCCGATTATGTCACATTTCGTAACCATCAGTAATGATGTCCACTTATCAACAGATTTCTAAGGTGGACAATAATTTCAATCCAGGCCTACTACAGGCCAAATATATTAAGATATGGTAGGAATTACTTTTATTGAATTAAATGAAGCAAGTGTAGCTAATGTGTTCATTCAAGCCCTTCGGATACACGGACTCCAGCCAAAAAATCCACCTAGCCTCTCTCTGTAACAAAATCTTGTCCCAGTCCCCTTTCCTCTCCGGTTCTGGGACAGATTCAATAGATTTAAACCTCACATCATCATATCTACCACCATGCTCCTCATTCATGTGCCTAGCTATTGGCGTATCCCTTTTGTTACGAATATCCCCCAAATGCTCTCCTATTCTAACTCGCAATTGTCGTTTCGTTTTACCCACATAATTTTTCGGGCAGCTGCAAGTAAAGAGGTATATGACCCCCTGGGTACGGCAGTTCGCAAAAGTACGATTCCTGAATACCCTGCCAGTTGACACACTTTTAAACTCTTTAGATGGATCAATATAATTGCAGAATTTGCAGGAGCGGCACTTAAAAGTACCATGCTCCCTTTGTGTCAGCCAACTAGTCCCACCCATGTCTGGAGGAACATAGTGGCTTTTAACCAAACGGTCCCGAATGTTGCAGCCCCTTCTAAATGTGACCGAGGGAAAAGAATGAATAGTATCTTCTAGTTCTTTATCCTGTCTGAGGATACCCCAATGATTCCTTAGGATCCTCATTACCTGAGAGTGCTGATCGTCATATGTTGCAATGAGGCGGGTCTTATTTTCTGCCTCCTTCTTTTTAGTCATATTTAGTAAACTATGTCTATCAGTCCGGGCTGCTTGGGAAAAAGCTACATCAATAGTTTTTTTCGGGTATCCCCGATCTGAGAACCGCTTTCCAAGTTGTACTGCTTGTCTATTAAATTCCTCCTCATTTGAACAGTTTCTGCGTACACGCAAGAATTGTCCCTTCGGGATCCCTTTTCTCAAACTTAAGGGATGATGGCTTTCCCATCTCAAAAAACTATTGGTAGCACTCGGCTTCCTAAAAAGTGTGGTATCCAGCAGGCCATCTGCCCCCTTTTTGATAAAGATGTCCAAGAAGGATATTTTGTCGATACCGACTTCACATGTAAATTTCAACCCCAGATTGTTAATATTAAGTCGTCTTACAAAGTCTGCAAAAGACTGAGCACTTCCAGACCAAATGATAAATACATCGTCGATGTATCTCCCCCAGAAAACTATCCGGGGGGACCACTCAGTTACCTCATCACCAAATACTACCGTATTCTCCCACCAATTTTTTTCTATGTTTTCGTTCTAGGTTGTAGCTGTGCTATAAATGTCAAGGATCTATGCTGCCATACCCCTGATGAGCCCTATTTGACTTAAAGGGCGAAACGCGTAGGGTGCATCCTGGACAAATGCAACAATAGTTTTTATGATCCTTTGTTTTTCCTCTTGACAATTAGTCGACTGAGTCAGAACCTTCCCCATACATAGATTGTTGACATCTATTGACAGAGAATTTTTGACTGAAATAGAATGTCACATACTGTCTATATGGGTCCTTTCTTGGGTGTTTCACCTTACCCACTTCTAAATTAGGGCACACGGTGTTCTCTTAGTGTGAGTGGAGGGTCTGCATAGGGCTCAAGCCGACGAGGAACGGGGGCGTCAGTAAACTTTAGGACGCCGACCCCTGTATGACAGGAAGGGTGAGGAGTAGATTGTATTGATTCTCACCTTTCTTCTCATGAATTTTTTAACATGTGTACCTTGTTTGTGGCATATATGTAATAAAAATTGTTTGTGGGTAATTTGAGTATTTCGGTTTTTGGATTGTATGGGAAGCAGGGTGTCCAGGGCTCAGGCTGAAACACAGACTTTTAAAGAAAAATCTTGTCCTAGTTTGGGTACTGTTCATATTTTAATAAAGTTTGTTGAAAAGCTGGAGTGCAGCCAATCAACATGCTTTATTGCATGTGGAAGTTGCCTGTACGCTGCTGTGAGCAGAAAAGATTAAAGAAGAAAAATTTCGAAGGCTGCTGCCTATTTTTGATAACCAACGCAGGTAAAGCAGACAACTGGGGCCTGCAATCCTCAACTGTCTGCTATACCTTGGCTGGTTATCAGGAATAGAGGGGATCCCACACCATTTTTTAAGTTATTTAAATAAACAATTAAAAGAAATGACATGGGCTCTGCACTATTTTGATAACCCGCCAAGTTAAAGCAGACAGCTTGGTGCTGGAATTATCAGGGTGGAAAGGTCCATGCTTATGTCTTTCCTTCCGTTCTAAATATAGCAGCTGCATCCTCACCAGAAGTGGCATGCCCATTAGATGCGCCAATTCTGGTGCTTTACACAGGTCTTGTGTGGTAGCAATTGGAGTAATATTTATGTGGTTGATGTTAGCTGTTGCCACAGTTTTCATTATGTCCAGCCGGGCCACAGGGTAGTCATTAGTGTCCCCGTGGATAGAGTGGATGCCCACAATCTTTCCAGGAATAAGTTCATGAGTAATTGTGGCCTTTATAGACCAGTAATTGTCCCCCTTTTCACTGACATGGGACATGCCTGCAGCCAGGGGTGCACCTTCCTAACCCTTGACACACTGTATGCGTCATGGCGGGTTTCTGTTCCTGCAGCGCTGGTGACCAGGTTTACTGAAATGTCACCAGCACTGCAGCTACGTGAGGACCTGTAGTTAAGCCAGGGGGGTGCCTTTGCCCCCCCCTACCCTGTGGCTACGAGCGCTCTGATTCGCTGTTGAAAGTGCCATTTTCACCTTCACTTTCAATCAGAACGAATGTAATATTTCACCAATAAACTTGATGAAATATTACAATCCAGCCATGGCTGATGATGCAATATCATCGGCCATTGACTGGAGCAGGGTGACCTCTGTCTCACCACTAACCCCCCCGATCTGATTGGAGCTAGCATCCATGTGACGCTATCCCTGCAATCAGATGTGGAGGGGGTCTTCAGCCTCATCCTGTTCATGGACGCTGAAGATCAAGGTCACCGCTGGTCACCCCGCTGTCACCGCGTTCTGCCGCCATCCGGTAACATATTTACTCCCCTCTGCTGTCTTCTGCTCCCCTCTGCTGTCTTCCGCTCCCCCCCGTCATTCGATTCCACCCCTCCACACCGACCTCCGCTGGCCCTTGTCGTCCGATTCCACCCCTCCCCTCCACCGACCTCCGCTCCTGCTCCTGCCGCCAGTGATCGGGCCCCTGCTCCAGCCGGCAGCGATCAGGCCCCTGCTCCTGCCACCAGCGATCGGGCCCCTTGCCCCAGTGCTCACCACCACCCCCCTTGCCCCAGTGCTCACCACCACCCCCACCTCCCTTGCCACAGTGTCACCACCACCCCCTTGTCCCAGTGCACAGCACCACTCCCACCTGCTTGCCCCAGTGCTCACCACTACACCCTTTTCCCAGTGGACACCCCCACCCCCTTGCTCCAGTGCACACACCCACCCCCATTGCTCCAGTGCTCACCCCCAACCCTCTTGTCCCAGTGCATACCCCCACCCCATTGCTCCAGTGCACACCCCCAGCCCCCTTGCTCCAGTGCTCACCCCCAACCCTCTTGCCCCAGTGCATACCCCCACTCCCTTTTCTCCAGTGCTCACCCCCACCCCCCTTGCTCCAGTGCTCACTGCTCACCCCCAACCCCCTTGCTCCAGGGCTCACCCCACCCCCCTTGACAGCCCGCCGAAAGTTTCATTAAACACACGCACACTATAATAAAGTTTAGTGTTTTTTTTCTTTGTTTGGGGTTTTTTTTACATATGCACACGCAAAATGTCCAGCTCGTCCAAGTCACAAAGGGTGTACTCAGCTGAGGAGGCATATGCCTCCGAAGCTGATAGTGAGGCAGAGGACCCCACTTTTCTCTATTCCTCCCACTCTTGCTCCTCTACCAACCTGACGTACACTAAATCACACACACCAACCTGACGTAGTGTATGTTAGGTTGGTGTGTGGTGTGGTGTAGTGTATACAGGTTGATGTGTGTGGTGTAGTAAACACCACCCACACACACACACACCAACCTGACATACAATACACCACGCACCAACCTGACGTACACTACATACTCTCCATATGCAACGTGGTGTCCCGCAACAATTGGAGCTAATTTTCCATTCAAATTGTTAGCGGACACAATGTCGCGTATGGAGAGCCCGTGTGCCTAAACATTGTACCTCCCCCCACAAGTGACCCTATTTTGGAAATTAGACCCCCCCCAAGGAACTTAGCTAGATACATACTGAGCACTTTGAGCCCCCAAGTGCTTCACAACTTGATCCGTAAAGGTGAAAAAGTATTATTTTTTTTTAGCCTCAATTTTTTCATTTTCACATGGGCAACAGGATAAAATGGATCCTAAATTTTGTTGGGCAATTTCTCCTGAGTACACAGATACCTTATACCTTGTGGTCATAAACCATTTGACTTTTTGAATGAAAAATTAGCTCCAAAAGTCAAATGGTGCTCGTTCCCTTCCAAGCCCTGCTGTCCGCCCAAACATTTGATTTCCACTACATATGAGGTATCTGTATACTCAGGAGAAATTCCACAATAAATTTATGGTGCATTTTTTCCTGATACCCTTGTGAAAAAAAAAAAAAAGATACCTGGTTAAAGTAGCAATTTTGTGGTAATTTTTTTTTTTATTTTCACGGCTGAACATTATAAACTTTTGTGAAGCCCCCAGGGGTTCAAAGTGCTCACTAAACATCTAGATAAATTCCATAAGGTGTCTAATTTCCAAAATGGGGTCACTTGTAGGGGAGCTCTATTCTTTAGGCACCTCAGGGGGTCGCCAAACGCAACATGGCATCCGCTAATGATTCCAGACAATTTGCTTTCAAAAATTCGAATGCCGCTCCTTGCCTTTCGAGCCCGGACATGCACCCAAACAGTTGATTTCCACCACATATGAGATATCAGTGTACTCAGGAGAAATTGCACAATAACGTTTATGATGCATTTGTTCCTGGTACCCATGTGAAAATGCTACATTTTATGGCTAAAAAATCATTTTTGTGTGTAAAAAAAAAAGTAAAATTTTCATTTTTTACTTCTACATTGCTTTGATTCCTGTGAAGCACCTAAAGAGTTAATAAAGTTCTTGGATGTGGTTTTGTGCAGTGTGAGGGGTGCCGTTTTTAGAATGGGGTCACTTTTGGGTATTTTCTGTCGTATACGTTTCTCAATGTCACTTCAAATGTGATGTGGTCTCTAAATTTTTTTTGTAAATTTTGTTGGAAAAATGAGAACTACTAGTTTCCACTACTTATACAGCACCTTAACAAGTGTAAAGGCTGAGGTTTCCAATATATTACTATTTAAATGTGTGTGTATTATATAGTGTGTCAAGTTTGGCTAGTAAAGAGTAAATCAGATTTATTTCTACCGATTTTAAGAATTTACTAAGGTGGGGGGGCGCCGTTTTGATGTTCGCCTCAGGTAGCAGAGAGGCTAGGTTCACCCCTGCCTGCAGCCCCTCACCGGGTTGAGAGTCAATACTGCAGGCAAGATATGCATAATATGAGCAATGCCGGAGGATTACAGAACTACTCCACTGCCCAACACTGAGCCCACATATTTGCATGGAGAACCCAGGTTGTGACAACCCAGTTACCTGGGTACATACCTTACCTCTGCTCACTGATAGCTAATGAATTCACCTGGACTTTCTTATGTCCACCATACCACGCGCTGGGGTGGGGATATTTGAGCAGCCAGTCCCACCCAACTCTTTGACTGCTTGTAAACTTGGCCCTTGTCAGCCCTTTTAACCCTCTCAGAACTATACATACTGGAGCTAGCTTCCAGGCGTACATCACAGAAGATAACCACCTCAGTGATACATATCTCCCTCCATGATGTGTTCAGCAGCCATCTTACACTACAGTGATTAATAAATGAATACATATTTTATCTTCATCTGCTTTTCAGTTCTGGCGTTTAATGTGCAGTGTATGTATGGCGTGTTTTTATGGAACTAATATGCATATATTTTCCTAATTTCTAAGTCATGATCATCCATCTAAAAACACACTGTTATTGGAATATTTGCCCTTGAGTGCAATGACTTTGGTCACTATCAGCAGTTATACCTATTTTGCTATCTTCCTTTATCAAAATGCCATTTTCATATTGTAATGACTCTATTAAATGAAAAATATGTAAATTTTTATAGGTGTGCATTAGTAATGTAATAGAGCCATGGCATAAAACATTAGGATAATTGCATTGAGGTGGCTGTATGATTGAATTTATCATTTATATCTTACTTGGAGGATTTCAATTAAAAAGGATGCATTATATTGATAAAGATTTGGAAAATTCATTTGCTTGGATTGAAAGTAGTGATTTTTCAAAAATCCTCATAATCTATTGAATCAAACCAATTTTAAGATGGATGGATGGATGGGTACACATATAGAATGATATGAAAAAAGATGGATTCTAGGACAAGGCTATAAAAAAATAGGGCACTTTTTCCACTGTTCATAAACAAATTAATGTGTATGTGATTTTTTTTATGAAGCTGAAGCTTAGGCCTTTTTCACATTTTGATCTCCATTCAGTGGCCCTGTCAGGGCTTTTGTCCAAACCCCCCGCAAGCGGGTTTCGGCCATATGCGCCGATGTGGCCATTGACTATAATGGTGCGGACGGACACCCGGTGACGGACACTCAAACGCCCTGTACTATGTGTGGGTATCTGCATGCAGAAAGTGTATACTCCCAAAAAAGGGGTGTGCCGTCCCCGTGCCAGCAGCTGGCGCTGCTCGGGTCCTGGCCTTCTGGGGTGGTGGCTCGAGGGTCTCCGGACCGGGGGGTCTTGCGGACACGCCGAAAAAATGGGGGGACAAAGATGTACGGGCTAGGCCGTAGCAAGTTTGTGACGCCACCCACGGTGTGTGGTAAGGTGGGACACCACCGCTGCTGTTATGGGGCACCCGGGGGAGATGTTGTGCAGCAAGTTGTTAACCCCTCCGTGGGCAGGGATGGTGGCCCCGGGACCCAGTGGCTCGGTGCAGGGGATGGCGACTGCAGGGGGTGCGGGAGTACTGATGATTGGTAACACTCACAAGTCTCTGGTAAACCAAGATAGTGGTGGCCGTGTCGCGGCTGGTTGCGTTCGGGGTCCCCCACCCAGCTGGTGGTCTCTATCCTTTTTCTGCACCTCTTTGTGTAAGGTGGACGTTCCTAGAATAAAACTCAGGAGTCCGCTCCCGGCTGGATGTGGCCTAAGGAGCCGTGCCCGCAGACGCTGGCAAGTGGGATCTATGGGCCTTGGCGGTGACCTCTTATCCCTAATCGGTGGGCTGTTGTCTTCTATGAGGGACTTTGGGTGGGACAGGACCTCTAGTCCTGGCGTCAATCGGTTAATTAACCAGTTCCAGTAGGTTCTGGTGCTGGCTTCAGGGTCCGAGTACCCCCTTTGTGCACGGTTTACGGTTGGGTCTCCGGTGTAGGTACCGGCGGGCTACAACCCTGTCCCGGACAACCTTGGTTCTGCCGAGCCATCTTCCCATCTCTGGCTGACAGAGACCACCGTCTGCCTCCTTGCCAGTGGCACAAGGGCTCCTACCCTGGTACCGTTCAACTTGAACCTTCTCTGCTGGAGCTACACCTAGCTCCAGCCCACACTCCTCTCCAAACTGAACTTTAAACTCAACTGTCTGTTTTCCCGCCATGGGCTGTCTAGACCCCTGGGTGGGCGTGTTCCAACTGCCTGGTCACGCCCACTGGTGTGTCTGTCTGTTCCTAAGGAGGGGTGACTAGGGTTTCTGGTCGGCTGTGTGTTTCCTTGTGAGGGAAGGTGTTATTCGAGGGCCTAACTGTGACTACCTGGTTTTGCCAGGGCGTCACAGGTGCATGACAGAGCACACGGTGACTCCGTCTGCACCGTTATAGTCAATGGCCCTGTCAGCACATATGTCCGAAACCAGTTTTGTGGGGGGTTTGGACGGAAGTTCCAACGGGACCAGTGAACGGAGATCAGAACGTAATGTGAAAGGGGCCTTATATGAGTATAGATTGGTGTGATTGTAGTTATTAATTTTTTTTTAGATTGAATGTTACTGTTTGCTTTTTATATCAGTATTCTAAGTTAATGACATTAGGACTAGTGATGAGTCAGCCTTACCATGCTCGGGTGGTCGGAACTCGTAACGAGCAGTTGGACGATTGGACAGACTCAACTTGATTACCAAGTATAATGGAAATTAATGGTCAACTCAAGCATTTTTCCAGATCTTTTTCAACTTTATTGTACTTTTTTTTTCATATGAGTAATTTTAGATAGACTCGTTGCTCAAGACATGTGACATACTGTAGGGAAAACAAAAATAAGAGTCGACACAGTGACTGGTGGGCTGTTTTTTGATGGCACCAGGGCTTTCCATTTGGGGTTTTCATACTAAATACAGTTATTACCTATATGCAGAATAGTTGTGAAAGATAAGATCCCCAGGCTCCAACTAGAACAAAACTGAACTCAAGACCAAAGTCACAAAGTCCCCTGTGCACATTTAAGTCTACTCCATTTACATCTATGACTGATAAAATGACTATCTACATCGATCCCATAGAAGATAATGGAGTCACAGTCAAGCAGGTACCCTAAAGGCCACGTCTCACTAAGCGACATCGCTAGCAACATCGCTGCTGAGTCATGGTTTTTGTGACGCAACAGCGATCTTGCTAGCGATGTCGCTGTGTGTGACATCTAGCAACGACCTGGCCCCTGCTGGGAGGTCGACGGTCGTTGCTGAATGTCCTGGACCATTTTTTGGACGTTGCTCTCCCGCTGTGAAGCACACATCGCTGTTTTTGACAGCAAGATAGCAACGATCTGAATGAGCAGGGAGTCGGCTTCTGCGGACGCTGGTAACCAAGGTACACATCGGGTAACCAAGCAAAGCGCTTTGCTTGGTTACCCGATATTTACCTTGGTTACCAGCGTCCGCAGCTACTAGAAGCCGGCTCCCTGCTCGCTGCACACGTAGCCAAGGTACACATCGGGTAACTATAAGCAAAGCGCTTTGCTTAGTAACCCGATGTGTACTGTGGTTACCAAGCACAGCGTCGTTACACGGGTCGCTGGTGGCTGGTGGCTGATCTCTGATCGCTGTAGAGATCTACCTGTTTGACAGCTCACCAGCGACCATGTAGCAATGCTCCAGCGATCCCTGCCAGGTCAGATTACTGGTGGGATCGCTGGAGCATCGCTAAGTGTGACGGTACCTTTAGACTCCATTCACACTAGGGATTTTGACACCCCTCTTCAATTATTTCTTCGGTGTCCCAGCTATGAGAACCTCAATAATTATACAATTATTGTACATGAATAGATTTAGATCCTTTAGATCCTTTAAATATGATGGTGTATGTTACATTATGGAATATAATACAATAACTGATACATCAGCAGCTCTTAAAAGCCACTTGTTGAATTTCTAATAGATTCTGACAGTAGGAAATAATACAAATACAATGTTTTCTGTAGGATGTGGGTTTTAATACATTGTTAGACTCAAATCCTTATTAAAACATTGAGGTCATGGTTCATATATTGCTTTGTGAGATTCGTATCATGACATTTTACTATCTGATCCACCTCCAACCTCGAGCTACGCTTTTATTGCATACATATGAACAAGGGATTTCTATTCCTTTACTTTGTACTCATTTTCTTATTTCCCCTTTGGGGTCAAAGATCTGCTCTTTAATATTTTTTCGAGTGAAGGGTAGAGGTCATAAAGTGTAAAGTCAGTTTTCATCAGCCGGGTCAGAGCTGTTTTCAGACTCATTTCTGATAGAATATGAACTTGTTTTGGCTGTTATCGCGTGCGATGTACATTCGTGGGAAAAAAAATAATAAATAATTAAGAAAAAACATGTTCTTCTATTACTGAATGTAAAATAAGCGTCTACATTTGTCTTACTTGGTGAGTTAGGGAAAGTAGGCTACTATCATAGATGTCATCTCCACATCAACTCTACAAAATTAATTTTCCATGGGATGTAGAATTTTATTTGCAGAACTTTGCCTCTTCTTGATAGGATACCTCCACGCATGCTTGGTTTCTGCCCCTGAATGGGCAACTGGATACCAACGCTCAACTGTCACATCCGTGTCTGAACATGTTGCTATAACCCCTACACCGGACGCTAGGCGGCATCGCACTAAAACTACGGATAATGCTGACAGTGTGTGGATGTTTAGGTCTCATATTCCTTTGAACTAGGTTATCTGACCTGGCTTTTTTGTCCATTTTGATTTTCCTGTGTTCTGACTTCAGCTTGAATTTTGACTACTCACTTGTTTCCTGATTTTGGTCTTGATGTGACTTCCCTGCTTTGATCCTCCTTGTGTCATCTGGTGTTCTGCTATATACTCACCAGGTGTCATGACAACTTTTGACCCTGTTCACACTGCTGACTCTGACACGCCATCTGGTGCTTTAAAGTTGCTCAGTCAGAACCGGGCGTTGACCAGTCTTGTGCACACTGGTGATCGGTCTAGTAGAAGTTAATTCCTGCTTGCCTGTAAAATGCTGGCAGGGTTACAGGTTAATGAACACCTATCACAGCCGTCTCTCCTCTTTAAAAGATGGTGGAACCTGTTCCTCCATGCCGATTATAGCTCTAGTGATACCGGTCATTGTACTTTGTGATCCAGCTATTGCTGAAGGGCAGACTGCTAGTTGGTGTGCTTTGGAAAAATCCTCATTGTTTGTTTATTTCCTCCCTGTACTTTATTTCTCCCTGAGCACGTATTGCCTTTAACCCTGTGTATGCTGGCAGTGAGTTTATGCGTTAGTTTTCCCCTGTAATGTCTGTTTTTGTGTCATGAAACTGAAATGACAAAGAAATGGTAATGTACATTATTGATTTTTGTTCCTGAAGAAGGGGTTTTACAGCTACGAAACACGTAGAACAATAAAATCCGATGTCTTAATCCCCGTTGATCTTCAGTGATCTTCTTCTGGCAGCACGGATAGATCCTTTTCTTTCATATCCTCCAACAATGTCTGTTTTTGTGGAATTCATCCCTCCTGTCCTGGCGAGATCGTGTATTAGACCAAGGTTGATCAGGGGTCAGGGCAATGCTGACAGTCCAGACCTCGTCACCATCTGAAGTACCTCTGGAATAAGGGACAGCTTAGAGTCTCTAGCCTGAGGGCCAGTCTAGCCGCCCCCATTCTAAGTTACCGTATCACACCCCGTGATAGCTTGGTGAACATTTCTTTCTCTAGTTCTCATTTCCAGATGGCAGCCCTTTTATGGTAGTACTCCACTGAAGCCTGTTGTAAGACCCAATCCCTGTAGATGGGTTAAAGGGTGTTGGGGTTTATTTGGAATCTGCCAGATGAAGATGAAGTCGCTTGAGCCAAATTTGTCTAAGGTAGCTTTTTCAGAGTCTGTGGCCTCTGCCAGACATAACATCAACATTACAACAAAGGTGATGATTGGAAAGTTACTTCCACTAAGTGTCCTGATGGCTTCTATGGAACCCAATAGATTTCTCAATCTTCTCGGAGTCTCTCAGTCCTTCAAATAGAATTAGTGACTATTGCTCAAAGGTAAGTAAAATTTTGTGGATTTTAGGAATCAACTCAAATCCTAATTTTTTGTTTAGTTCATTTGGAACAAATTGAATAAGAAACAAAAAAATATATACTAATTCTCCTGCTTTCTCAGAATCATTATTGTTGAGAATTCATTATTGAAAAGCTGGTCACAAGACTATAGTAAGATGTGGGGCTGGGCTCATCTCATGCCATCATTATTCACAGCCCAATATTCACTAGTTATATATCTGATTCCCAATGTTGTACTTGCTGGAGCCGGTACATGAAATGTAATTAAGGAGAGGATGGGATGGAATGAGGTGACATGAGGTTCTGCTCTGCAGATTTGGTCCTCGTTTTTGAAGATTCCATTTCATCACAAGTTTTGCATAAAAAGAGTCACAGAAAACTTTAAATTATTGAAATAATTCAGGAAGATTACTTTTTCAACCACTTTGTTGAAAGTGGAATACGATATTACTGAGTTAACATGTTACATCCTTCAGGAGAGTGACACCAGGCCTACTGAACAAGAGTGTCACAGTCACCTCTTTCCTTAATCCCTAGAATGAGTCCTCTGAAAACATAGATTTCTATATTATTTTATTTTCTATATGCATTCAGAATTCCACATTTAATGGAGGTTGGCATCTCTGTTATACAAAAATGTTTACTCCATAAAGATTGCTTGGCTCGTTTCAACTAGGGATAAGCGAATCAATAAGTAATTCCTGAATCCGAATTTTAGAGATTTAATATAAACAAAACCTGAAAAATTATGGCATCTATTTTTCTGGATTCTTTGAAGTGCAAGGGAAGGGTTATAATAAAACTCCTTAGACTCACTTTTCCTCACTTGTTCTTATACTGCCTTCGTTCTTCTCTTCCACCGACGGTGAAAGTAGAATAAAAAGTGTGAACAAGTGAGAAAAGACATACATTTTTTTTATACCGTAATTGACCCATTCCCACCACTCAGAAAAGTTTTGATTTGGACCATATTTATTTAAAATGAATCAAATCTTCTAGCTGTATTTAAATGAATCTGATCAAATCCAATTTTCAGGATCTTCAATAATCTCTAGTCTCAACCATGTTATTATTAGGTGCTAAAGACCGGTAAAGAACTCTACTCTCCCGATGACTTACATAGTGGGCTGAGGGTCAGGGAAAGTATTTGAAAACACACCAAGCCCTTCTATCGGAAAAAGCTGGGATAAAAACAACATGAGCTAATACCCTGCAGTAGATAACATAAATACTCGTAGTAATAGTACATGTAAATAACATAGGGTACTTAGTTGACATTCATTTGATTAAAAAAGAACGTAAAAGCTTTCCCACCACGATAAGATGTTCCAATCAGGTCGATCACTAACTCTTGTAGTTCAAACTGTACATGAAAGCAAGCCTCAAAATAGACAGACAGTGCTGGACCCCGACCTGACTGTTGAACCTCTTTATGACCTATTACTTCCTGGTACTTTATAGGTAGTCTCTCTGCCTTTGATGCGGGCTCACGTGCTGAGCCTGCATCTTTCCCTGCACATGTTGGCTGATCTGATCAGCCGAAATGTGCCCCTAACAGCGACGGGTAGATCAGAGATTAACCCGCGGCTGTTAGCTAGTTAAATCCAACTGTTAAGGGGGCTTTACACGCTGGTGAGAGCACCCCGCCTCCGTCTATTGTGCATCACGGGCAAATCGCTGCCCGTGGTGCACAATATCGTTAGGAGCCATCACACGTACTTACTTGCTGAGTGAAGTCGCTGTTGCCGGTGGACCACCTTCTTTCTAAGGGGGAGGTTCGTGCAGCGTCACAACGGCGTCAATAAGTGGCCGCCCAATCAAAGCAGAGGGGCAGAGATGAGCAGGACGTAACATCCCACCCACCTCCTTCCTTTCGCATTGCCGGTGTCCTCAGGTAAGCTGCAGTTCATCGTTTCCGAGGTGTCATACATAGCGATGTGTGCTGCCTCGGGAACGATGAACAACCTGCGTCCTATACAATCAACAATTTTTTGAAAAGGAACGACGTGTCAACGATGGACGATAAAGTGAGTATTTTCCGTTAACGGTCATTCCTTGCTGTCACACGCAACTACGTCGCTAATGATGCTGGATGTGCAGCACGGAATCTGTGACCCCGGCGATATATCGTTAGTTGCGTGTAATGGGGCCTTAAATCTCTGAGAGCAGGATTTAACATGCGTTCAATTCCATGCTCCCATCAACACTCCAGTGACATCATCACCAGGCGCTGATGGGTTGTAATGGCAGCCAGGGGTCAGCTGATGACCAGTGTCTGTCCTGACGCTCATCCTATGAGCATCGGCTACGCGATCATAGAAGATTGTGATTTCTGCTATACAGAGCTCTTATGATGTTGATGCACTGCCCTGTATAGCAGAAGCGATCAATTTCAAGTCCCCTAAGGGGACAAGTAAATATAATAAAACGTTTAAAAAAAGGTTTTATAATATGAAAAAACTAAAAAAACACAAGAGTTCAAATCACCCCCCTTTTGCCCCATTGAAAATAAAACAATTAAAACAAAATTAAAGATACACAATTTTAGTATTGCCGTGTTCAGAAATGTCCGTTTTATGAAAATATAAAACAAATTAATCCGATCGGTAAACAGCATAATGGAAAAAAAATTTAAAATTGCAGAATTACGTTTTTTTGGTCACCTCAACATTGCAATAAAATTGTACAATAAGAGGCGATCAAAACATTATAACTACCCCATATCAGTAAAATCATCAGCATGGGGCACAAAATAAGTCCTCATTTAGCCCCAGACTCCGAAGAATAAAAACGTTATGGTTCTCGGAATATGGCGCAAAAAGCAAAAATATTTTTTTTATAGATTTCTGATTTTTTTTTGTTTCTATGTACTGACCTGGAGAATCATACTGCTAGGTCAATTTTACCATATAGTGAACATTGTAAATAAAAAACTCAAAAAACAATTGTGGAATTGGACTTTTTTATACAATTTCACCACACTTGGAATTTTTTCCCGTTTTCCAGTTCACTATAGGATAAAATGAGTGGTGTCATTCAATAGTACAACTCGTCCCCCCAAGAAATAAACCCTCATCTTGTTTGTAGAAAGTACAAGAAACTACAGCAAAACCAAAGGACTGAAAACAGTCCTGTCTGTCCTCTAGTAATAAACGCATGGAAAGGTTTTAATAAAAGAAGACAGGAACGTCCCAGTTGGGTACAACTAGTCATAGTGGGATGGTTTTTATGCTTTTATAATACCATATATATACAGTTAGGTCCAGAAATATTTGGACAGTGACACAATTTTCGCGAGTTGGGCTCTGCATGCCACCACATTGGATTTGAAATGAAACCTCTACAACAGAATTCAAGTGCAGATTGTAACGTTTAATTTGAAGGTTTGAACAAAAATATCTGATAGAAATTGTAGGAATTGTACACATTTCTTTACAAACACTCCACATTTTAGGAGGTCAAAAGTAATTGGACAAATAAACCAAACCCAAACAAAATATTTTTATTTTCAATATTTTGTTGCGAATCCTTTGGAGGCAATCACTGCCTTAAGTCTGGAACCCATGGACATCACCAAACGCTGGGTTTCCTCCTTCTTAATGCTTTGCCAGGCCTTTACAGCCGCAGCCTTCAGGTCTTGCTTGTTTGTGGGTCTTTCCGTCATAAGTCTGGATTTGAGCAAGTGAAATGCATGCTCAATTGGGTTAAGATCTGGTGATTGACTTGGCCATTGCAGAATGTTCCACTTTTTTGCACTCATGAACTCCTGGGTAGCTTTGGCTGTATGCTTGGGGTCATTGTCCATCTGTACTATGAAGCGCCGTCCGATCAACTTTGCGGCATTTGGCTGAATCTGGGCTGAAAGTATATCCCGGTACACTTCAGAATTCATCCGGCTACTCTTGTCTGCTGTTATGTCATCAATAAACACAAGTGACCCAGTGCCATTGAAAGCCATGCATGCCCATGCCATCACATTGCCTCCACCATGTTTTACAGAGGATGTGGTGTGCCTTGGATCATGTGCCGTTCCCTTTCTTCTCCAAACTTTTTTCTTCTCATCATTCTGGTACAGGTTGATCTTTGTCTCATCTGTCCATAGAATACTTTTCCAGAACTGAGCTGGCTTCATGAGGTGTTTTTCAGCAAATTTAACTCTGGCCTGTCTATTTTTGGAATTCATGAATGGTTTGCATCTAGATGTGAACCCTTTGTATTTACTTTCATGGAGTCTTCTCTTTACTGTTGACTTAGAGACAGATACACCTACTTCTGGACTTCAGTTGATGTTGTGAACGGGTTCTTTTTCACCAAAGAAAGTATGCGGCGATCATCCACCACTGTTGTCATCCGTGGATGCCCAGGCCTTTTTGAGTTCCCAAGCTCACCAGTCAATTCCTTTTTTCTCAGAATGTACCCGACTGTTGATTTTGCTACTCCAAGCATGTCTGCTATCTCTCTGATGGATTTTTTCTTTTTTTTCAGCCTCAGGATGTTCTGCTTCACCTCAATTTAGAGTTCCTTAGACCGCATGTTGTCTGGTCACAGCAACAGCTTCCAAATGCAAAACCACACACCTGTAATCAACCCCAGACCTTTTAACTACTTCATTGATTACAGGTTAACGAGGGAGACGCCTTCAGAGTTAATTGCAGCCCTTAGAGTCCCTTGTCCAATTACTTTTGGTCTCTTTAAAAAGAGGAGGCTATGCATTACAGAGCTATGATTCCTAAACCCTTTCTCCGATTTGGATGTGAAAACTCTCAAATTGCAGCTGGGAGTGTGCACTTTCAGCCCATATGATATATATATATATATAATTGTATTTCTGAATATGCTTTTGTAAACAGTTAAAATAACAAAACTTGTGTCACTGTCCAAATATTTCTGGACCTAACTGTATATATATATATATATATATATATATAAAATGTCTATTACTATTTATTTACACGCTACAGGATATGTGTTCATTTTCTTTTTTTATCTTAGTTTTCTCTATTAAATGACCACAGTGTCATACAAATATCTTAAATATTGCACGTATACAAACTTATGCTCATTTTTTTAGTTTTGCTCCTCGAAGAAACAAGACATATTGGTTAGATACTACTTGTCTTTCATGCATCCATGCTGGTTGTCAGTTATATTCTTTCCTGTACTATATTTTTTTCAGGTCATCTTTTATAATGCCCTCAAAAACTTTGCAGGCTACTGAAGTCAGACCTACCGGTTGGTAGTGGCCTGGATCCAACTTCTTACCTTTCTTAAAACATACAGATAGATGAAACAGATAAAATAAGTATTGAACACACCACCAATTATCTTTTCTAAAGGTGCTATTGAAATGAATTTCTCACCAGATGTCGGTAACAACCCATCCAATCCACACAGGCAAAGAAATCAAGCCATAAATATGCATGCATTTAGTAACATGTACTGAAATAATGTGTGATGACACAGGGTTAAAATTCTGAAAACACTTACTGAAATTTATTTAGTACTTCGTACAAAAGCCTTTGTTGGTGATGACAGTTTCAAGACGCCTCCTGTATGGAGAAACTAGTCGCCTGCATTGCTCAGGTGGGATTTTGGTCCTTTCTTCCACACAAACACTCCTCAAATCCTGAAGGTCCCATGGTCTTCTTCTATGAACTCTGAGCTTTAGTTCCTTCCATGAATTTTCTGTATTCAGGTCAGATGATCGGCTGGGCTATTTTAGCATCTTTATTTTCTTTGTCTGGAACCAACTGAGAGTTTCCTTAGCTGTGTGTTTGGAATCTTTGTCTTGCTGAAATGTCCACCTTCATTTCATCTTCATCATCCTGGTAGGTGGCAACAGATTTGTATCAAAAATGTCTCAGTACATTTGTCACTTCAGACTTCCTTCATCAGCTCCACACTATGATGTTCCCACCTCCAAACCTTAATATTAGTATGGTGCTTTTGGGGGGATATGCAGTGCCTTTTGGCCTCCAAGCATGGTGTGTATTATGATATTCAAAGAGTTCAAGTTTACTTTCATCTGACCAGACTATATTCTCCCAGTATTTTACTAGCTTGTCTAAATATGTTTGATCAAACTTTACATGCGCTTGAGCATGCTTTTTGTTGAGGAATGGTGACTTGCATGGTGAGTGTGCACATCGGCCATTGAGGTGGATTGTTTTACTTACAGTATATCCCAAAAGACAAAAGAGGACCTCTGCCTTGCTAAATAAACTGAAGATAAAGATGCTAGCACTAAACCCTATTGAACATCTGTGGGGCATCCTCCAACGGAAGATGGAGTATCGCAAGGTCTCTGACATCCACGAGCTCCGAGATGTCTTCATGGAGGAACAGAAAAGAATTCAAGTGGTTCCTGTGAATCTCTAGTGTAATCCAAGTCCAAGAGAGTTAAGGTATTAAAGCAGTGCTTGCAGATATGGTGGCCACACAAATATTGACACTTTTGCCACAATTTGGCCATTTTCACATATGGGTGTACTCACTTTTGTTGCCAGCGGTTTAGAGATTAATTGCTGTGTCTTGAGTTATTTAGAGGGCACCAAATTTACACTGTTATACAAGCTGTACACTGACTTCTTTTCAATTTTATTCCATGAAAAGATTAAACAAAATATTTACACAAATGAGAGGATGTACTCACTTTTGTGATATACTGTATGGTTTTCTTTAAAACAATTGTTGTACCTGCTGTTTCCAGATCTTTCTGGACTTCTCCACAGGTAGTTGTTGGACAACTCTTCTGATAATTATTTTTAGTCCTCTGTCTGAAATCTTGCGGGAGCACCTGGTTGTGGCCAGTTTATGGTGAATTTATGTTCTTTCCACTTCCAGATTAAAGTCCCAACAGTGATCACTGGAAACTTCAGTGATTTAGAAATTCTTCCATAAAACTAATGCCATCAGTATGGTTTGCAACAACAAGGTAGCAAAGGTCTTGAGACAGCTCACTAGTTGTGCCCATCATGAGATGTTTCTTGTGTGGCAAATTGGTAATGAGACACCTTTTTATAAAGAACAAAGAGGAGAGGAGGGAAATAGTGACCAGTATCAGGTGTTTGAAAGAAAGACTTCAAACAAGATCAGCTCTAGAAAAGTATAACAATCTTTATTTAATACCAGAATACATGTTAAAATTGCAAAAAGAGTGATCCAAAATTTGCAGATTTAGAAATAGCAGGTAGATAGGTGAAAAGATCCTGAGCAAAGCAGTTAGGTCTGGAAGACTGTTATGGGAAGTGAGAGCAAAATTAGCCCAGACATGTGACGGTTAAATCCTGGTGACAGTGCACACATCAGCATAATAGCACACATGTTAACTTACCCATGGTACAGCCAAACAACAGACCCACAGCCACCACACCCCAATGCGTTTCATGGTCTTCCTCAGGGGACTGAGTCCCTGAGTCCCAACAGTGATCACTGGAAACTTCAGTGATTTAGAAATTCTTCCATAAAACTAATGCCATCAGTATGGTTTGCAACAATAAGGTAGCAAAGGTCTTGAGACAGCTCACTAGTTTCGCCCATCATGAGATGTTTCTTGTGTGGCACATTGGTAATGAGACACCTTTTTATAAGCAGCTGATTTTATTTTTCACTAAAGTCCGCTTTACACGCTGCGACATCGCTAGCATCGGCTAGCAATCTCGCGTGCGATAGCACCCGCCCCTGTCGGTGGCACGATATATGGTGACTGCTGTCGTAGTGAGCATTATCGCTACGGCAGCGTCACACGCATATACCTGTGCAGTGACGTTGCTGTGACCGGCGAACTGCCTCCTTTCTAAGGGGGCGGTTCGTTCAGCGTCACAGCGATGTCACAGCAGCGTCACTGAACCGCCTCCCAATAGAAAAGGAGGGGAGGAGATGAGCGGCCGGAACATGCCGCCCACCTCCTTCCATCCTCCTTTTCCGGTGGACGCAGGTAAGGAGATGTTTGTCGTTCCAGCGGCATCACACATAGCGATGTGTGCTGCCGCAGGAAAGACAAACAACATCGTTACTGCAGCAGCAATGATAATTGGGAATAGGGGGGATGTCACCGATGAGCGATTTTGAACGTTTTTGAGATGATTCAAAATCGTTCATAGGTGTCACACACAACAACATCGCTAAAGCGGCCTGATGTGTGTTACAAAATCCGTGACCCCAACGAGATCGCTTTAGCAATCTCGTAGCGTGTAAAGCCACCATTAGTGGCAGGATTGCTTCATAATTTCTGATAGATTTCGGCTGTTATCATGACTCTCCATGGCTTTTTGCATCTCTCTTTCTCCATGTGTTCAATACTTTTTCCCTGTGTCATTTCTCATTATTGTACATAATACATGGACATATATGGTTTGATTTCTTTGTCTGTGTGGATTGGATGGGTTGTTACTGACATCTGTTAAGAAATTCATGTCAATAACATCTTTAGAAGTATATTTTCTTATAAAATAGGTTATGTGTTCAATACTTATTTCACCTGCTGTATAAACTTGACTTTCTTGTAAGACAACTTAGTATAAAAAGTAATATAGCAATAATGTTAGATAGGCAGAACATGGGTAATAAAAATTTACATTTACAGTTTCTGCAGGAAATATTTAGACATTAGTAAATTTTACTTGCAGCATTAAGACCCCCCATTATTCCTATTTCTATTATTTCAGTATAATGCTGTTAACACAACCATTGCATGTTTTATTTATGGAACCTATTTTATGTTTTTTGCTAATGAGTAAATTAGTCTAACCTGTCAAAACAAGGAATATAATGCCTTTTACACGTCATTTATACAAACCGACAGGCATTAGGTTCAGAAATGAAAAAAAGAATTAAAATTCATCATATTCCTTGCTAATTTCAGACACACACACACGGATTGGGAAGTATAGAGAGTAAATGATGCTATGTTGGCTAGTTGGTTGTAAGAGTCACCTATTAATATGGTGAGGAACAATTTAAAGGGCTAATGATCCCATTCATTTTATTTGATCATAATTGTTTCAGGCGATTTTCAGCAGAGAATAAGTCATTTATTATCAACCTTTTACAACACTGAATCACATTCAGATTGTGGTAAATGTTTTACGAATTGAAATGTAAAGAAGAAAGATATCAATAAAAGGGAATCTAGCTTTGCCGCTTATCAAATCCGCTATTATATATTTTATTGTAAAACATATCTTGGCATAGAAGCAGTATATTTTGCAACCTAAAATGCCGCTCCAAGTTGTACATAGGCACATAGTGCTTGTATGGAGCCTCCAGTAAGTGCTTTATTATTTCCACCATTGAAGCGTGGCTTTTGCTTAAAGGGAACCTGTCACCAGGTTTTCCCATATAAACTGCAGCCACCAGCAGTATGCCCTTATATACAGCATTTAAGAATGCTATATATACTATACTTTTCGTTTTATAAGACGCACCCCAAATTTAGAGAAAAAATGGTAAGAAAAAAATATGGGGTCCGTCCTTTAATCCGGTGGTGTCTTACTGTAGGGGGCAGCAGCGATGGTGGAATGGGCTCACAAGAGGCAGGGGCAATGGTGGAGTAGGGCGATGTTGCAGGCGGTGTAGTGGGTGTCCCGTATGCTCACTGCTGGCACTGTGAGACTGTTGGCGGTGCGAGCTTCAAAGAAATGGTGCCCTGAGTCGGGGCGTGCTCAGATTGAGCTATCGGCTCAATGACAAGAAGAGATCTTATCTGCGCTCGCGCCACTTCCGGGCGCCAATTTCCTTAAGTCCGATGCTTGTGCGCAGATGAGATCTTGAGCTGAGAGCTCAAATTGTGCACGTGCCGACTCCGGCCACCATTAAATCAAGCCCTCACAGCTGACATTTTAAGGATGGCCCCTGCATCACCCCCCTGCAGTGAGCACAGCCAAGATCAGCATCAGTACCGCTTGCAGCATCAACACTGCCCACAGAACAGTGCACAACCCACAGCTTCACCCCTGCCTCCTGTGACCCCTCTCCACCATCCTCCGGTAAGCTACATTCGGCTTATAAGAAACACACCCCATTTTTCTCCCAATTTTTTGGGAGAAAAAATGCGTCTTATAATCTGAAAAATATGGTAAATCTCCAAGCCAATCCATATAACATAAAAAAGACCTTTTATTATACTCATCTTTGTGGCTGTCCGGTTCGATGGGCATCGCTGGTCTTGATCCGGCGCCTCCTCTCTTGCGATCGCTAGCCTCTTTCCCTGCTTCATGTGGAAAACACATTTTACGTCATCCACACAGTGTCCTCCATTGCACTCATGTTCATGCATATTTTTACCTGCCCTTCTGAGGGTAGAGCAAAGTATTGTAGTGTGCATATGTGGGTGTTCTTTGACCTTTCCCTGCATCTGCGCATTACAGTACTTTGAGAAGTGCACATGTTCAGGAGTGTAATGGAGGACACTGTGTAGATGATGTAGAATGCGTCATCCACATGATATGAGGAAAGAAGACGGCAAGAGAAGGTGTCGGATCAAGAACAGCGACACCCATTGGACTGGACTACCCTGCAGGTGAGTATAATGAAAGGTTTTCTTTTATGTTATACACATCGGCCTAGGCACTTATATAGAGTATTTTAGAAAGCTGAATATAAAAGCTTAGTGGAAGTGGCTGCAGTTAATATGGGAAAAACCTGGTGACAGGTTCCCTTTAACGTCATTATCTTGCAGTGCTGGAGTTATAGGTAGAGATGAGTGCTTCCGTCGAGTGCTTCCGTCGAGACTCGGTTAGCCGGCAGCAAATGAGCCTAGCTCCACAGGCTCAAGCTGATTGGCAATTTAAGTCTCCGCCCACATACAGCCAACCATAAGCAGATCACTTCCGAGGGGAGGGTGAGTGGGCTTTTTCAAGCTTTTTTATTGTTGCACACTACATCCGAGCGTGCTGTTGTTAACCCCAGTGTGCGCTGTTAAAACAATGTTAGCAGCTCGCACAGGTCTGAGCACCAAGCATACTCGAGCACGGCGTTGATCACACAAGTTTTGTTTGCACGTAAAGCTTCCAAACCCCAAACATGAACCTTGATTTTTAAATTTGGGGTTCAGTTTGAAAACTGAACCTCAGGTTTGCTCATCTCTAGTCATTATAGGTTCAAATCTGACAACACAAAAAATCTGCACAGGGTTTGCATACTCTCCTCCTTTTTTCCCAAGTTTCTTCTGGGTAATTTGATTTTCTTAAGTAAAACCATACAGATAGGCTTGTTGGCTTTCAGCAAAGGCTAAGACAGAATCTGTGCCAAATGGTGGATAAGAACTGATGTGAATGGTAAAAAGGTCTGTGCTATAATTGGAAGAAAAAACCCTCTGTAGATGCCATGATTTTCTTCTGAGCAAGTGACAGGGCCCACTCTGCAATCTACAACATCCATATACATTAATGTACTGCAAATGTGTGCACTAATTGTGTGCCGCCCTCGTGCCAGCAGCCAGTGCTGCTCGGATCCGGATCTATGGTATGGCTCGAGGGGTTCTCCGGACCTGGGGGTCGCGCAGACACTTCGAATAAAAAGGGGACGTATATGTACGGGGATTTGCAATAAACTGTCTGTGACGCCACCCACGGTGTGTGGTAGATGTAGCACCACTGCTGCTGTTGTGGGTTACCTGGGAGAGATGTGTTGGCAGCTGGATGTTAACCCCTCCGTGGGTAGGGATGGATGCCACGGGGCCCAGTGTTGTGCAGGGTTGCAGGGATCAGCACACTTACAGTTCGGTTGTCCTGGTGCTGGATGAAGCTGCGCTGATGTGAGGAGTCAGTAAACACACAGTTCTTTTGGTAAACCAAGGTGATGGTGGCCGGCCTCCGCAGATGGGTGTATCAGGTCCCACACCCGGGCTAGTAGTCAATGCCTTTCTCCTCTGCACTTCATGTTGCTCTAAGGTGGACTTCCCGGTGTGTAACACGGGGAGTCCGCTCTTGGTCCTTTGGTTGGGAGCTGTGCCCATCAGATGCTAACCCGTGGGATCTACTGGGCCCTGGCGGATGCCCTGTCCCTCTCTGTGGGTGGTAGTCTACTTTTCGGGACTTAGGTTGGGGAAGGACCTAAAATCTTGCCCTCAATTGGTTAATTAGCTAGGTCATTGGTGCCGGTCTTGGCTTCAGGGTTCAAGTACCCCCTCTGTGCACGGTTTCCGGGTCGGTTCTCCGGTGTCGGCACCAGTGGGCTACAACCCTGTCCCGGTCCACCTCGGATCTTCGGCAGCCGTCTTCCTGTCTCCTTCTGGCACTGGCTACTGTCTGCCACCTAGCCAGGGTGTCAGGGCTCCGACCCTGGCACCTGTCAGCTTGAACTTCAGGCCTTGACTGCCTGAGCTCGCCTCCTCCACTCCACTCTGAACTTGACTCTAGACTGAACTCTACTCAACTGACTGTTTTCCCGCCCCGGGCTCTCCAGACCCCCAGGTGGGCATTCTCCATCCACCTAGTCCCACCCACTGGTGTGTCTGTCCTTCCCTGAGGGGGTGACTAGGGTTTCAGGTCGGCTGTTTTAACCCTGTGTGGGAGAGGTGTTGTGCTGGGGCCTATCTGTATGACTACCTGGTTTTCGCCAGGGCATCACACTTGTATGGAGTTGGCTGAGTAGCTAAGTTTTTCCACATTGTGTGGGTGCCGAATGTATTATATAGAAGCCACACAAATCTAACTGCTGCCAGCTAGCTCCGATCGCTGCAGATCAGCTTTTTAGAAACCACTAAGAGCATCAACATTGGTGTTTATGAGGCTGGAAATGATGTAAAGTGTCCATTCTGACACTTAGTGCTCAACTGCAACATGCGGAATGCCGAATGCATTGTCATGGCAGTGAAGGTCTCTGTGTCTGCCATGTTTGTATAACTAGATGAAGGAGAATCAGTAGTGGTGTATGGATGCTGTCAATGATGCCATAGATGTTGGAAAAAAGATTTTAGAAAACATTGCATTTTGGAGACAGGTGCCTGAGTAAGGAGTGTAACCGATTCTCGAAATGCATTGTTTTAATACAACTTTTTTTCCAACATCTGTGCCATCCTTGGTCGCATCCGTGCACCACCACCGATCCTCCTTCATCGGTTCATTTTTCCTTCTTCATTCGGTTGGGTGTGAGTCTAGTGGCCGGAGCAGTAGTCATTCAGTGATCGTTTTTACAGACATATTGGAGTTGTGCCACACACAACTCTCCCAGGGGAGCAGTTCACATCCTATAACCATTTAATCACTCAGGGAGTACCTCTGTTCTGTTTCTCTTTTGCACATTTATATCACTAAAGCCTAGGCTGAGGGTAGGCTTCATACAAGATAGGTAACTTTTCAAGTGAGCCCAGGTTCATGTTCTAAAAAATGTAAAAAAATAATATTTTTATTTTTTAAAATAAAAACATTAAAGTTTATGTCACATATTTTTTCCTGGAACATAAATGAAGTTTAAAAACTAAAAAAAACACATACTGTATTTAATATCATGACAAGCATTACTAATTTCTTAGCCCATATTTTGAAAAAAAATAGTGGACTCATATCTTTTTTAACATACGTGAGTATGGCAGAATTGCTTTTTTTCAATCATTTATTTTCCCCTAAAAATAGAATAATAAGAGATCACAATGTTGTTTGGACCCCCTAATAGTAGTAAAAACTACAGCTCTTGATACATTAGCAACAGAAAAATAGAGATAATTATTGTTCTTCGAAAATGCGGATGAAAAAGGAACAGTAAAGAGGGGACTTCTAGGACTCCATTACCCAAGGTCCTGCAAAAGTCTGGAGTCGACCCTTCATAGATGGACAGCAAAAGCTATACAAGGGCAAAGGGCCTGCATGAGTTTAGAGCTGACCTTTTATAGATGTACAGTAGAAGCCATACAACGGCCAAGGTCCAAGGGCCCGCATAAGTCTCGAGCCAACCCTTCATAGATGTACAGCAGAAGCTATACAAGGGCTAAGGGCCCGCATAAGTCTGGAGCCACCCCTTCATAGATGTACAGCACAAGATATACAAGGGCAAAGGTCCTGTATAAGTCTGGAGCCAACCTGTCATAGATGTACAGTAGAAGCCATAAAACGGCCAAGACCCAAGGGCCCATATAAGTCTGGAGTTGACCCTTCATAGATATACAGCAGAAGCTATACAAGGGCAAAGGGCCTGTATATGTCTGGAGCCAACCTTTCATAGATGTACATTAGAAGCCATACTAGGGCCAAGGTCCAAGAGCCCGCATAAGTCTGGAGCGAACCCTTCATAGATGTAAAGCAGAAGCTATACAAGGGCAAAGGGCCTGTATAAGTCTGGAGCTGACCTTTCATAGATGTACAGTAGAAGCCATACAAGGGCCAAGGTCCAAGGGCCCGCATAAGTCTGGAGCAGACCCTTCATAGATGTACAGCAGAAGCTATACAAGGTCCAAGAGCCTGCATAAGTCTGGAGCCACCCCTTCATAGATGTAAAGCAGAAGTTATACAAGGGCAAAGGGCCTGTATAAGTTTGGAGTCGACCATTCATAGATGTACAGCAGAAGTTATACAAGGGCAAAGGGCCTGTATAAATCTGAAGTCGACCTTTCCTAGATGTACAGTAGAAGCCATTCTGAGGCTAAGGACCAAGAACCCGCATCAGTCTGGAGCCGTTCCTTCATAGATGTACAGCAGAAGATATACAAGGGCCAATGGCCCGCATAAATCTAGAGCCGACTCTTCATAGATGTTCAGCAGAAGCTGTACAAGGGCAAAGGGCCTGCATAAGTCTGGAGGCGACCTGTCATAGATGTACAGCAGAAGATATACAACGGCCAAGGCCCAAGGGCCCATATAAGTCTGGAGTTGACCCTTCATAGATGTACAGAAGAAGATATACAAGGGCCTGCATAAGTCTGCAGCCGACCCTTTATAGATGTACAGTACAGTAGAAGCCATACAAGTCTATGTGTTCTACATTATGGCTTTGTGCATATGATTCAGTGCATGAGCACCACAACAATAGCTGCCTACATCAGATTTATTGCACATTATTGTAGTAATGTCAATAGCTGTTTGTTTAAATTGTGAAGTCTTTGCATGATTTCCTTCATCTTTTGAGACTCTGGAGAAAACCTCTTTCAGCTTTGCACACATCCGTAGCAAATTATTAAGTGAATTTAACATTCAGTCTTAACTTTTGTCTAGGGGTTTAAATCTGACAAAGAAAACACGGGTGACTTTCACTATTCAGTGGAGCACACACTTTCAGTATTTGTAAATTCTTATCCGATTACTTAGTAATTAAACACATTAGATAATTAAAAAAATCCAATACAAAAATAGTTAGAAAACAAAAGGCTCAACAATGAAGCAGGCCTTGTTGCCCATAGCAACCAATCAGACAAACAGCTTTCATCTATTAAACTGCTTTGGAAAACTAAAACCTTTGCTGTGATTGGTTGCCATGGGAAACGAGGCCTATTAGTTTTGGTGTTTCAAGGCCATACATTTTACACTTTTTCCCAACTTTTAGAATAAGTCACAGGACATTTTCATAATAAAACCACAAGAAAAAAGGGCTGATCAGCTCACCAGGTGCTTGGGGTGATGAGGGTGAGATGCAAAGAAGTTCTGGACCGACTACTAGGCAATGAATTAGAAAAACAAGGAAAAATCCAGCATCTGCTCAATTAAAAAACAAGAAAACATTGTACCATATTTTCTGGATTATAAAATGCACTTTTCCTCCCCAAAATTTGGGAGAAAAATGAGGGGTGTGTTTTATAATCCAAATGTTGCTTACCAGGGGTGGTAGAGAGGGGTCGCAGGAGCAATGCTGTGGACACTGTACCATTCTGGGGCTGCAGGTGACGGGCGCTGTGCTGTGCTGGGGCTGTGGGCCGTGGGTGTTGTGCTATGCTGGGGTCACGGACATTGTGCTGTCCTGGGCATGCGAGTGCCATCCTGAAAATGTCGGCAGTGTGGATTTCAAATAATGGTGCCCAGAGTCAGCGCGTGTGCAGACGGAGCTCTCGGCTCAAGATCTCATCTGCGCTCGTGCCGCCTCCAGCCCATTGATCTCTCAGCGGCCGGCTTAAGAAAAATGGTGCCTGGAGGTGGCGTGTGCAAAGATGAGATCTTCAGCCAAGAGCTCCATCTGCGCATGCGCTGACTCCGGGTGCCATTTCTTTGAAGCCCACATCGCCGACACTATCTGGAAGTTTCCTGCCTCACTGAACTGGTAGCGAGCATCTCCATCACCATCCCTGCCTTCTGTGACCCCACTCCACCACCTGCTGCTGCCCACTCCTGGTAAGACACCAATGGTTTGTAAGACGGACCCCGATTTTTTTTTTCCCTTTAAATTAGAGGTGCGTCTTATAATCTGGTGTGTCTTATAAACCAAACAATTTGGTACCTTCGTGATACATGAAAATTACCATAATGATAGAAATTGTCCTTGTCTGAAGGCACCAATTCAATCAAGAATATAAACAATAGAATAGTTATGTTATCTTTATAAAGCATGGTCATGGTGTTCTAGGGAAGCTTTTTCACTTATTTCTTGCTCTATTCATTTGTTTTATCATTTGCTTTTAGCTTATATTTCTGAAGCAATTTTTTCTTCTCCATGGCCGGAGATTGGAAATCGCCATGGAAACACTTGCTCTCTTACAAGAAGACACCTATCTCGAATGGGTCGTAACATGGTTTGAGGAATTTGTTATCATGGATACAGCTGGTTCCTCTGGAAAAAGAAATGTACAAAAATATGTTCATCCTGAAATAACTACCGTAGGCTATGATTTCTGTAGCTACAATTAACTTTTTCCCTCCCCTCTTTTTTTCCATTAACCAACACCATAATACATGAGAATGAGGTCTTCCATCCTTAAAGTTCAATGGGAGCGCTTGTTTTCTTGTCGTGTTTTTTTTAAAGGTCTCATAGCACAACAGGCTCTGCTCCTTATCCATCCGAAATCATCTTTTTACCATTGCTCTATTACTGCTGTTTACCAGCTGATTATATCCCCTGGCAAGACTCAAGACTATGTCTACTTTCCTGCTGCAAACTAATCAGTTTTTGAAATTAGTTATTGATCTGAAGACCATTGCAGAGGACGAATTTAGTGGCCAGTTCATTGGGTATCGGGAGTGACTCTAGTCATGTGTACATTCAAGTACAAAGAAGGAAAATGCTAAGTAATTCTCATACACGTACATAATATACACTTGTTTAGACTTAAGAGAAGAAGAGAATGAGCAAACAACGAGGACAATGGAAGGCACCTTCGGATAATGAAGTGGACAGGATGATATCCGGCATCTATGAGAGGTCATTTTACAAGAATTTGTTTTTGTGTGTGATAGTTCTGTTGACATATGTCAGTTCATTTTTCCTATTGCCTTACTAAAAATCAATGAAGACTAATCTACGTTTCGTTTTTCAGCTATCGGAGACAGGTGATGTTTTTATGGACAAGTCAGATAACAAATCAACTGCAAGGATAAACACCTAATACAGATGTTTATAGGGCATCGAGGTGAAAAGGTTATTTATGATTGCCCTGTTTTATATTATATAGAAGTAGTTTCTCCTCTACTCATTTGGAAACATAGAGGCCATGCTTGCTGTTTAAAAAAACCCCATATGAATGATGGCCATTATGAAATCTTTGGGAATGAAGGATGTAGATTTCATATAGTACCCTCCGATCGTTCTTGGTGTCTTGGGTTGCTGCGTGATGGTGTTACAATATAAAGATGAGTGGATGCCTCCACCTCCACATTTTACCTTTTTAAAAATTCCTCAGGTGACAGATTCTTGGGGTGACCTCCTCTACCCCCCTTTTTTACTCTTTTCTTTAACTATACTCCTGAACCTTACCTTTTATCCTCTCTTGGTAGTTCCTACATACCTAACCCCAATCCCTTTTCTGTTTCTTATAAGTTATAAAAAGTAACACAAGTTCTTCATCACCCAAAATGTTTTGTAGTTCCAATACCTCTAACTTCCCAAAGCAATTAATATTGGGTATGGCCGATGGATCATGGATCTACCCCTCCTTTTGTTGTGCGTTTTAATCCATTCTCTGTATTTATACCTTATCTTGTAACCTAGGGGAAATATTGTTGTGATTTGCTTTGTTAAGATTGAATCTAAAAATAAAACATTGAAAAGAAAAGAAGAAAAGAGATCAGTGGACGCGTGGAAATTTAGGTTCACTAGGTTCAGCCAAACTTTGGTTAAAAGTTAGATTTGGGATCTGGACTTGACCCAGTCTTGACCCCGGACCCCATATAAGTCAGGGGAGACCAGAACGTCTGTGCTATAAAATGGCTGTAAAATGATGGTAGCAAGAGGTAGGGTGCTGCAGAAGAAAGTAAAATGGGGCAATTTCCTTGCAAACATGAGGATAGGGAATAAATCATTTAAAAAAATAATGTGGGATTCAGTCTGCTTGTGATAAGCAGTACAGGTAAAACAGAGAGCTACGGGCTGCAACCCTCAGCTGTCAGCTTTACCTTGGCTGGTTATCAAAAATAGAGGGGATCACACTCCGTTTTTTTAAATGATTTAAATAAATAATTAAAAAAAACTGGCTTAGACTACTCCCTATTTTTGACAACCAGCATTATCAGGGTGGGAAGGTCTCTCCCAGGCTAATAATAGCAGCCCGCAGCAGCCCCACAAGTGGCACATCTATTAGATACCAATTCTGGCGCTTTACCCAGCCATTCCTGATTGTCCTGGTGCGGTGGCAATTGGTATAATATAAGAGGTTAATGACAGCTGTGATTTGTCAAAAAGAATACTTTTGGGGTTGATGTCACCTGTGAATTGAGAATTCAGCATATAAGTGGTTTATATACGCACAAAGTGATATACCTGTTATGTAGTGATGAGCGAGTACCAAAAAGCTCGGGTGCTCGAGGCTCAGGCTGAGCATCCCAAGATACTCGTGTACTCGGCCCGAGCACCGAGCCCAATGTTATCCTATGGGAGACCCGAGTATTTTTCGGAAATGACCCCCGGCAGCATGTAGAAACCCTAAAAATGTCACAAAAGTCTCAGAAGAGTGCTCAAATGACATGGCAACAGCATGGGGAAGACCGCTTGAAGCATTTATCACTCAAAAGTCACAGCTGTGAACAATTTTGTCCACGTTTTACGCCATTTTTACGGACTCACCAGAAAACCTTCCAAAATTACACCAAAATGAATTTTCATGGCGGAAATGTTAAGGGCACATACCCAATAGTGAGATAGAGCTGGTGTATGTTACTTTTTGAGATTAATACATGAAAGATTTTACGTAAAACATTGTGTGGCACTCCGATGTCCAAAACGCACGTTTTGTGCTTTTTACTAGCGATGTCGGTCATTTTTTTTTTCATTCTATCTCCCGTCGGTCGGTCTCGCTCTGTCGGTCTCTCTCTGTCTTGTCTGTCCCCCTCTCACAGTCTGTCGGTCAGTCTCCCCCCTCTCTCTTACTTACCGTTCCCCGATCACTGCCGCGGCGCTGCACGGCTGTTCACTAAACTCCGGCAGCTTTTCCTCTTTTGAAAAAGCCGGCCACTCATTAAACAATCTCGTATTCCCTGCTTTCCTGCTTTTCGGTGCCTATGATTGGTTGCAGTGAGACACGCCCGCACGCTGAGTGACAGGTGTCTCACTGCACCCAATCACAGCAGCCGGTGTGTGTATACTGTGCAGTGAAATAAATAATTAAATAATTTAAAAAAACGGCGTGCGGTCCCCCCAATTTTAATACCAGCCAGATAAAGCCATACGGCTGAAGGCTGGTATTCTCAGGATGGGGAGCCCCACGTTATGGGGAGCCCCTCAGCCTAACAATATCAGTCAGCAGGCGCCCAGAATTGCCGCATACATTATATGCGACAGTTCTGGGACTGTACCCGGCTCTTCCCGATTTACCCTAGTGCGTTGGCAAATCGGGGTAATAAGGAGTTAATGGCAGCCCATAGCTGCCACTAAATCCTAGATTAATCATGTCAGGCGTCTCCCCGAGATTCCTTCCATGATTAATCTGTAAATTACAGTTAAAAAACACACACACCCGAAAAATCCTTTATTAGAAATAAAAAACACTAACAAAGTCCCTCATCACCAATTTATTAACCCCGACAAACCCTCCATGTCCGGCGTACTCCACAGTCCTCCAGCGTCGCATCCAGCTGTGCTGCATGAAGGTGACAGGAGCTGCAGAATACACTGCCGCTCCTGTCAGCTTCACACAGAAACTGAAGACAGCCGCGCGGTCAGCTGAGCTGTCACTGAGGTTACCTGGATCCAGCGGTGGATGCAGCGGTGGCCGCGGGTAACCTAAGTGACAGCTCAGCTGATCGCGCTACTCACCGCCGCACTGGTCAGCTCCACGCAGCAACTGAGGTGAGTATCGCGATCAGCTGAGCTGTCACTGAGGTTACCTGGATACAGCGGTGGATGCAGCGGTGGCCGCGGGTAACCTAAGTGACAGCTCAGCTGATCGCGCTACTCACCGCCGCTCCGGTCAGCTCCACGCAGCAACTGAGGTGAGTATCGCGATCAGCTGAGCTGTCACTGAAGTTAATCGCGGCCACCGCTGGATCCAGCGGTGGCCGTGAGTTACCTGACTGACAGCAGCTGATCGCGCTACTCACCTCAGTTGCTGTGTGAAGCTACCCGGAGTGGCGGTGTATTCTGCAGCTCCTGTCACCTGCATGCAGCAGAGCTGGACGCGACGCTGGAGGTCCGTGGATTACGCCGGACATGGAGGGCTTTGTCGGGGTTAATAAATTGGTGATGAGGGACTTTGTTATTGTTTTTTATTTCTAATAAAGGATTTTTCGGGTGTGTGTGTTTTTTAACTGTAATTTACAGATTAATCATGGAAGGTATCTCGGGGAGACGCCTGATTAATCTAGGATTTAGTGGCAGCTATGGGCTGCCATTAACTCCTTATTACCCCGATTTGCCAACGCACTAGGGTAAATCGGGAAGAGCCGGGTACAGTCCCAGAACTGTCGCATCTAATGTATGCGGCAATTCTGGGCAGCTGCTGACTGATATTGTTAGGCTGGGGGGCTCCCCATAACGTGGGGCTCCCCATCCTGAGAATACCAGCCTTCAGCTGTATGGCTTTATCTGGCTGGTATTAAAATTGGGGGAACCGCACGCCGTTTTTTTAATTATTTATTCATTTATTTTACTGCACAGTATAGACACGCCCACCGGCTGCTGTGATTGGGTGCAGTGAGACACCTGTCAATCAGCGTGGGGGCGTGTCTCACTGCAACTAATCATAGACGCCTGTGGGCAGGGAAAGCAGGGAATATGAGATGGCTGTGTGCAGAGCACAGCGCGCCCGCCAGTATAAAGGCTCGGTCAGGCCAGCCAATCACTGCAATTCCACAACTAACAGGGCTGTGGCATTGCAGTGGTCTGCCAGCCAATCCCTGCATGAGGGCTGACTCTCAAAAGAGCGCCAACATGCAGGGATGAAGACCACGAGTACAGCACGAGTATCGCGAAATTACTCGGTACCCGCCAAGTAGCCCGAGTACAGTGATACTCGTGCGAGTACCGAGTAGTAACAAGCATACTCGCTCATCACTACTGTTATGTTCTGCTATTAGGAGGTTGTTAAAGGAAACCTGTCAGCAGAAATTTTGCACTAAACCTAAAAGATTCACCCTCTGCAGCTCCTGTGCTGCATTCTGGAAAGGTTCCTGGTGTTATTGTGCCCCCTTTTAGACCAAAATAAATACTTTATAAAGTGGCACCTTTTTGTATGCAAATCTTGTTAATCGTACACGGGGGCGGGCTCTCTGGTGTCCGTTATTCTGCCTCCTGCTGCTTTACGCCGTCCCCCATCGCTCAATTTCATACCTCAGGACGCCGCCCAGTGCTCCCGAGGTCTCGCGCATGCGCCGTGCCACTCTAGCGGGACTGTGCACAGTGTGACCGCTGGTGACGTGTTGCGCAGGCGTGAGATTATGGGCAGCGCTGTGATTGTCATCAGCAAGTACCCGCCCATAATCTCGTGCCTGCGCTTTCCCCTCTGCCTCCACCATTCTGCGCAAGCGCTGGCCAGATGAACCCACGTCACCTCTTGTGCTGCTCCGCTCCTCCCATCTATTTCCTTCTCCAGGGAAAGATGGGTAAGAGGTAACGTGGGTTCATCTGGCCAGCGCTTGCGCAGAACGGTGGAGGCAGATGGGAAAGCACGGGCACGAGATTATGGGCGGGTACTTGCTGATGACAATCACAGCGCCGCCCATAATCTCATACCTGCGCAATCACGTCATCAGCGGTCACACTGTGCACAGTCCCGCTAGAGTGGCATGGCAGCAGAAAGAGACGCTAAAAAAGCAAAGCATCTGATGTATAACCACATGACTACCCTAGAAAGTAACTGTGATTGCTGAGAAGGAATTGAGCCTGTGTGCAAGCATCATTCATCTGCATGTACTTATGTAAACGTAAACTATGTAAGCTGGCTTCCCTGTTTTCTGGACTAATTAGAGTGCACCTCATTACACCACACTGCTAGCAAACAGAGGTAAATTGAGTGCACCTGGTGTCACAAACTCTTTTCTTTTTACTTGTTTTCCTCTTTCTGTCACTGCCATGGTGGCGTGGTAACTACCTCAGTCCACATGGTCCATGGTATGTGACGAGAATTCAACAGGAAGCATGTTACCAGCAGCAGCTCTCACTTCTTGTTGAGTACTTCTACGTCTAAAGGCGGCGTTACACGCTACGATTTATCTGACGATATGCCGTCGGGGTCACGGATTCCATGACGCACATCTGGCATCGTTAGCGACATCGTTGCGTGTGACAACTATGCGCGACTCCGAATGATCGCAAATAGGTTGAAAATCGTTGATCGTTGACACGTCGTTCATTTTCAAAATATTGTTTGTCGTTTAGATCGCAGCAGACATATTGGTACATTTGACACCCTGCCAACGCCGAACAACATCCAGACGACCGCCTTGGCCAAACAATATATCGCTGAACGATGTTGCGTCGTTTTTGAGATCGTTACATGTGACCGCTAATAAACAACCTATGTGCGATCTCTGCAAATCGTAACAACGATCTGGGCGTGTCACATCGCTAACGAGATCGTCAGATAAATCGTAGTGAGTAAAGCGGCCTTAAGGCCCTGTGCGCACTAGAAAAAGGATTTTTCTCAAGAAATTTCTTGAGAGTCTGAAAGATTAGCCCACTTGCATTCAAAAAACGCACCAATAACGCACCAAAAAACGTATGTGTTTTTACCGCGTTTTTGATGCGTTTTTTCCGCAGGTTGGTCCCTGCATTTTTTTTACCATTATTTATGGCAAAAAACGCAGGTACATGCAGAAAAGAAGTGACATGCACATTCTTTATCTCAAGAAATTCTGTAGAAAGAATGTTCTTGAGAAAAAAAAATGCAGTGTGCGCACAGCTATTTTCTTTTTCTATAGGTTTTGCTGGGGAATGTCTGCAGAAAGGTTACAACCATTTTCTCAAGAAATTTCTGCAGCAAAAACGCAAAAAAAACGCGGGTAAAAACTCAGTGTGCGCACAGGTCCTAAAAGTGGGGAGAGTGAAGCCAATGAAGATTGATTTGACGCAGGGCTTGTTGACGTCACAACCTCACGTGAGCTCCAGGAACATGAGCGGTAACTTACAGGGGGACAGGACTAGGGGAAACTATATGCAACTGGGTAAGGAATTGGCTAAAAGATAAAAAACAAAGAGTAGTCATAAATGGTACATTCTCTAAATGGGCTATAGTCAGCAGTGGGGTGCCGCAGGGATCTGTGCTAGGATCGATTCTTTTTAATCTCTTTATTAATGACCTTGTGGATGGAATTGAGAGTAAACTGTCAGTCTTTGCTGATGACACCAAACTATGTAGGATATTAAAAAATGACCATGATAGTACAATATTACAAAAAGATCTGGATAAGATGTCAGAATGGACAGACACTTGGCAAATGAGATAAGAAAGTAATGCACCTAGGACGGAGTAATCCTATAGCTGCGTATACATTAAATGGAAGTAAACGCGGGACTACAGAACAGGAGAAGGACTTGGGTATTCTCATTACAAATAAGCTGAGCAGCAGCACTCGATGTCAGGCAGCAGCTGCAAAAGCAAACAAGATTTTAGGGTGTATAAAAAGAAAGATTAGATCCCATGATCCCAACTTATTGTTACCCCTCTATAAATCACTTGTAAGGCCACATCTGGAATATGGGATCCAGTTTTGGGCTCCACATTTTAAAAAGGACATTCAGAAGTTAGAGTCAGTTCAAAGGCGGGCAACTAGACTACTACAAGGAATGGAAGGCCTCCCATATGATGAGAGGTTGAAAAAGTTAGATATGTTTAGCTTAGAAAAAAGACGTCTCAAAGGAGATCTCATTTATATGTATAAATACATGTGTGGTCAATATAAAGGACTGGCACATGACTTATTTCTTCCAAAGACAATACTAAGGACTAGAGGGCACTCACTGCGAGTGGAAGAAAAGCGATTCCAGCAGCTAAATAGGAAAGGGTTCTTTACAGTTAGAGCAGTCAGACTGTGGAATGCCCTACCACAAGAGGTAGTAATGGCAGATACTATAACAGCTTTTAAAAAAGGGCTGGATGATTTCCTCAGTACACAAAACATTGTTGGTTGTAAATGACTTAGGGACCAAATGTATAATTGGTGGAGGAAGGGTGAACTAGATGGACCTAGGTCTTTTTCCATCCTAAGTAACTATGTAACTATGTAACTATGAATGAGAAAGCGTTGTCCAAGTAAACCTCTGTTCTGTCTGCAGAATTTCTTCAAGTTTGTTTCAAAAACTCCTGAAGACAAACAGTGAGACAGGATTACCTCCCATTTTCATCTATCATTTAATTTTCCTTCCAACATCCACATACGCATGCCGTATTTTTCGGATTATAAAACATACTTTACCCCCAAAATCTGTGGAGGAAATTGGAGGCTACGTCTTATAAGCAAAATGTAGCTTACCAGAGGATAGTGTAAAGGGATCACAGGAGGCAGGGGCGGTGCTGCGGACTGTGCGCTGTTCTGTGAGCGGTGCTGATACTGTTGTTGGGCTGATGTGCTAGCTGCGGGGGTGAGGCAGGGGCCATTCTGTAAGTGTTGGCGGTGTGGGCTTTAAATAATGGAAGCTGGAGACGGCGCGTGCGCAGATTGAGCTCTCAGCTCAAGTTCTCATCAGCAATGGACTTAAGGAAAATGTCACCCAGAAGTGGCGCATGCGCAGATGAGATCTCGGCTCATCATTGAGCCAATAGCTCAATCTATGCACAGACTGACTCCAGGTGCCATTTCTTTGAAGCCCTCACCTCCAACAGTTTCTGGATTCTCCTGTCTTAAGGGTACTTTACACGCTTCGACATCGCTAACGATTTATCGTTGGGGTCACGGTGTTTGTGACGCACATCCGGCGTCGTTAGCGACATCGCAGTGTGTGACACGTACGAGCGACCTTCAACAAAAGTCGCAAAAGTGGTAAATATCGTTGGTTTTGGAGAGGTCGTCCAAACACCAAATATCGTTGTCTGGTCAGTAGAGATGTTGTTCGTCGTTCCTGCGGCACCACACATCGCTATGTGTGACACCGCAGGAGCGACGAACATCTCCTTACCTCCGTCTACCGGCAATGCGGAAGGAAGGAGGTGGGCGGCATGTTCCGGCCGCTCATCTCCGCCCCTCCTCTGCTATTGGATGGCTGCCGTGTGACGTCGCTGTAACGCCGCACAAACCGCCCCCTTAGAAAGGAAGCGGTTCGCCGCCCAGAGTGACGTCGCAGGTAAGGTAAGTCCGTGTGACGGGGGTTAGCTATGTTGTGCGCCACAGGCAGCGATTTGCCGGTGACGCACAACCAATGGGGGTGGGTACGCATGCTAGCGATATCGGTAACGATATGGCAGCATGTAAAGCGGCCTTAACAATGCCCGCAGCGAGCAACCGGGATACCTGCTGCACCGCTTGCAGCATCGCCTTACTCCAGCACTACCCCTGCCTCTTCTGACCTCGCACTGTCTTCTGTCTTCCTGAAGTCAGAATTTACAGGCACAAGATAGTGCCGCAGGACCGTAGCTATGCCGAAAAAAGGTGAAGCCGCTGGAGAATGAGTATAAGACAGGGGTCAGGGAACAAAAATTTAACTTACCACTCCATCACTGATGGAGTTGTGCTTTAGATTTTCTTTCAACTCCTCCATACACCTACTTACTTGGCTTGTTGGAAGTGGAGAAGAGAACATGTGACTCGTAAACATCCAGATTTATCATAAAGCGTGAGTTAGTTTAGTTGACCCTAATTTTAAGGTTTTAGCGCATCTGTCCGATATACTTTTCATCTTTCCTAGAATTCATCGGCTGTAGGCACATATTGAAGCTTTCATTCTAGTTTTCTATTAACAAAGAAATTATAAGTAATAGAACCATCAGCAAGAAAGAAGATGAGCAGTTGCCATTTGACACTCATGTGCAAGAGAAGTGAAAGCCTTGAATAATACTTTGTGCAAAACTACAAATACGATGTATGAATGTATAGCGTAGGATGTAGCAATGTGCTTTTATGAAAGACATGGCAGTATGTTCCCATTTATATCACCATGTATTATAGGTCTCCTTCTATCTTTATGACCTCGTAACATAAAGCCCTTTGCTTCTTTCTGAATGCAGAGGGTCAGCCTGTGGGGGAGGTTGATGCTTGGTTGCTGTGGAGAATGAGATTTAGCTACTGTTGCTCAGGTCAAGGAGAAATCATAAGCAAACATCACAATTGCTAGTGTCCACCGCCTTCATATTTACAACTGCAAATCATTTATTGTTCTCATATGTGAAATGTTGTTATATTTGCTATTGTCCTTTTCTTTTGTTATATATACAGTTATGTGCAAAACAATAACAGCCTAACAGCACTAATGTGTTTAATTACTATTTTTAAAGATCATACAACAAGGAAAAAAAATAATGACTAGGTGTAGGCGAATAATGAGCAACCAACAGAATCAATAGTCATGACATGCAAACTGCTAATTGGGTGTAACTGACTTATTTAACCTCTTACTGACATTGGACGCACTGAGTAAGTCCTAGCTCATGTCGGTATACTCATTGCCGGCTGAGTTCCGTACATGTCAGCTGATTTGAACAGCTGACATGTGCAACTATCAGGCAGGAGTGGATATGCTCTCCATTCGTGCCTATTAACCCCTTGTACCGTGCTGTCAAAATGTGACAGCGCGGTGTATATCGCAGCCACAGTAAGCATTCATTCACCCGGCTCCATCAGAAGCCACGTGACGTGATCATATGGATCAGATCATTGCCATGGGAGCACAGGGTCATGTGATGACTCCTGTAGCTATCATGAGTCAGTTCCTTTTACAGCTGGCAGAGGGCTCTGTGTGAGAGGAGAGCAGCTTTTCTGCAGATCAGAACAATGCTGCTCTGATCTACAGAAATAAATGAGCGATCAGACTGATGATCCTTATAGTCCCCTAGGGGGACTAGTAAAATAAAACAAAAATTGAAAAAAAAACCTTTGCTATTGTCCTTCTTTATATTTTTTATATGTATTACAGAATATTCCATGCTCAGTTTTTTGCACCCCTAAAGCATCACTACAGCTTTTTTTTGTTTGTTTTTTTCAGTACTGGGATGTTACTTTTAATCTATGGTGGAGTTATCTTGTGACCTCAGCTCCTGACTGGTCAGAGGTCAGAAGTTACTCTTCAAACTCTCAATGCAAGTCTATGAGAGCCAGATGGAGGCCAAAATTAGGCTCTCATAGACCTACATTAAAGTGTGACCTCTGGTTTGCTCCATTAAACACAGGAGCAGCCAGTAGGTCACAAACTGGCAGAGACCAATGGGAGCAAAGGTGCTAAAAGGTAAAAATGCTAACAATAAAGAATAAGATGAGGGCAGGGAACTTAGATTCTTAGATTACAAAATAAAAAAAAAGACGCTGGAGAGCTGTTTTAAAAGATCTTTACAACCCTTCACAAATATTTGTCATCGATTGGTTCAATCTAAAGAGCTGACGGAATTTGATCACAGTCTATGTTTGTCGCTATTGTAGTCTGGAGTAGTTGAAACATCTATGGAGTGACAAATTTTGCTGCTCTATCTTCCGCATTTTAGTTTGGCAAATTCCAGGAGAATGTTACCTACCTGAATACAGTCAAATGCATTGGCAGACTCATCCGGAAGAGGGCCATTGTGCAAGAACAGTGTATGGGCCTTTTGTGGTCCAATAGCTCATCATAATGCACAATTCCATCTGCTTTAGGCCTGTTTCACACGTCAGTGATAAACACAGGCGTTTTTCACTGACGTGTTAAAAACACATATGTCCCTCGATGTTCTGTGATTCATGGCACACATGTGTTCTCCATGTGCTATCTGTGACCCGTGATAGCACATGGAGATCAGATATTTCAAACTCACCTATCCCCGCTCCTGTTGTCCGTGGTGCTGAATCTCCAGCTCTGCTGTGTCTGGCCGCTGCTGTGTCACTGCTGCTGCTACTTCCGGGTCAGCTGTGCAGTGCATATTCAAGAAAGTAATCAGCTGACTTGGAAGCAGCAGCCAGCAGCAGCCGAACACAGCATCGCTGGAGAAGGTGAGTATAAAAAGCTTTTTATTGCAAATATATGTTTTTTTTCTGGTACATTTTTCATGGATCACACCATAGTGTGGCCTGTGGGACATCAATGATGTTACGAGGGGACCTCCTGGTATAGGAATAGATAAAGATATACTACCAGTGGTCAGGGTCCACCGTGCAGTGATGGCAGAACTGCAGCTGGTGGAACAAGGCCCTACTGAAACCCAACAGTAACCCAGAACTAAGGTACTCTATGTTACAGGTCACACAGAGGTACCAACAGATGTAAAGAGACTCTGTCCCATCACAGAGGACCTGTGTATGCAGTAACCGTGTTCTAAGCCACACGATACTGCAGTATGTAAACTGAACGCTATTAAATGACAGAGTCAGATAAGGAAATAATATTATAGTAAATAAACAGAACTCTGTTAACTCAGAGTCTATATGGCGCATTACACTTCTGTTCCTTCACAGAAGGTAATATATATGTAGCATACACGGTATGTATAGGAGCGGACCAGCAGAACACTATCCTGCTAGCAGAGGCTCAGGGTATATGCAGTGGTGAGTGTACAGGGTACTGCTCCTATTTCGGCTTGCTATATGGTACAGCCGGTTAGCCACCGGTCCCAAGCCGCCCAAGCCCGATATCACTGGAGCCTAGCTTCGCCAGCTACTGAACCTAACTCGGTCAACGGATATGAGCGCAACGCCTCACCCTAACCTGCCTCCTGAGCCTCAATCAGTCCAGTGGGACTTTGCCGCCTAACCCTATCTAAGATATTTACAGCAGTATGCACAAAGACGAGTGCGCACCTCCATGTGGGCGTCAGGGCTATTTATCACCTCTGTACCACCCACAATATGGAAGAACAACGTGTAGCCAGCCCCTTTGGCCAATGAGAACCCTCATCAACCCAATCACTGATGATGTCACGGTAACCAATGAGAATGTGCCACATCACTGATAACGTCACTGGCCAATAGGAATGTGCCACATCACCGATGATGTCACGGCAGCCAATGGGGATGTGCCACATCACTAATGATGTCACGGCGGCCAATGGGAACGTACCACATCACTGATGTTACTGTCGCCAATGGGAACGTGCCACATCACTGACATGCTCAGATAGTGGCAAAAGACCCATAGGAATCCCTCACATGCTCATAGGCTCTTTTTGACACTTAGGGGTACTTTGCACGCTGCGACATCGCTACTGCGATATCGTCGGGGTCAAATCGAAAGTGATGCACATCCGGCGCCGGTAACAACGTCGCAAAGTGTAAAGCCTAGATGCGCCGATAAACGATCGCAAAAGCGTCGAAAATCGGTGATCTGTGTAGCGTCGGTCATATTCATAATGTTGCACCAATAGGAGATACGATGTTGTTCCTCATTCCTGCGGCAGCACACATCGCTGTGTGTGAAGCCGCAGGAGCGAGGAACCTCTCCTTACCTGCCTCCACCGGCTATGCGGAAGGAAGGAGGTGGGGGGGATGTTTATGTCCCGCTCATCTCTGCCCCTTCCGCTTCTATTGGCCGCCTGCCGTGTTACGTCGCTGTGACGCTGCACGACCCGCCCCCTTAGGAAGGAGACGAGTCGCCAGCCAGAGCGACGTCACAGGGCAGGTAAGTGCATGTGAATCTCCCGTAGCGATAATGTTCGCTACGGCAGCTATCACAAGATATCGCATGTGCGATGGGGGCAGGTACCATCGCGCTCAGCATCGCTAGCCAATGCTAGCGATGACGCAACGTGCAAAGTACCCCTTAAGGCCCAGAGATAAATCTGCTGCAGATCTGTGGTTGCAGGGAAATTGTGGACAATCAGTGCCAGGTTTGTGGCTGTGTACAAATGGAACAATATCTCCATGATTTCACTGCAACCACAGATCTGCCAAAGATGTATCTCTGTGTGTGACGGGGCCTTTAGTGTCAGAATGCCAAAAACAATCCTAATCAGCATCTGTGGCTCAGAAGACCGGACTGAGCGACTTCGGGTACGGGGAGGAATTGCTCCAGAAGGCAAACGAAGAGCCCCCGTACTCCGGTTTGTGACAAGTGATGCCAGAAAAAAATGGACTGTGAGAAATCACTGATGTATGTGCAGACCCATTGCTTCTAATGGGTGTGCGTATGTCTGTGATTCTGGTACTTATAAAAACTAGCACATACGTACCAGAATCACTGACATGTGAAAGAGGCATTAGACAAAAAAATGGGCCCCCCTAGCGCTTGGTGTGGAAAACATGACTGGTCACACAACGCACTGACCTTATCGCTATAGAATACTTTTGGGATTAACTAAAATGGAGACTGTGAGACTGGCCCTATCTACCAAAATTAGTGTCTGATGTATTGGATGAAAGGGCAAAAATTCTCATGGACACCCTCTAAAATCTTGTAACAAGTTTTTCCAGAAGAGTAGGAGCTGGATAGGGGCAAATGCTGGACCCACTCCAAATCGGTGCCTATGGGTTTAGAATTGGAGGTCATAATTAAGTCACAAAATGTATCTCTTTATTATTGATATATTTTTTGTATAACTTTAAAGAGTTCTGGACTGTAGGAAATAAATATTTTATTTCTGCTAAAATAGTTTTAGATTTTTAGATTATCCACCCACCTAAAAAACTGTACCATAACTTTACCTCCGTCAATCTCTTCATGTTAAGCAACTAATGATTGTTTGTCCAAGCTTTCTTCTGTTGTACATCTGTGATTAAACCGAAAAGGTTTGTAAGGAGTCGTGGAACTGAAAACTGAGCCTCGGTGTAATGTCACGGCGAGTTGACGCAACTACAAAGGGATGGAGTTTTTTCTTCATACGCACCAATGACATCATTGAATAGTGGTCTGTACAACGATCATTTTCCCAACAAACGTCTAAAACTTGACTCATGCCAAACACACAACAAAAGATCTACAAGTAACTGTCAAAAAAAGTCTAAAAGAGTCATATATCACCCGTGTCTGTGAACCTGTCCGGAGGTAAAATATTTATTAGCTAAATAACCATTTACGAAGGGAACCATGAAGGAATGGAAAGACACTTGACAAGCCAGAGATCTAAGTTCAATATTTGTACACAGTGCTTAATCTACAGAGCGTGAACTCGGTGTTTGCTTTTTGATGTAATGATAAGAATATAATACATGTTGTAGCTGGAATGTTAATCATTTACATTAATTATTGTATCATTGTCAGAAAACAGACGGTTAACAATGTCTCTATATATGGCTGCCATAATAAGAGTGAAATAGTCAAGAATTAGATCAGGAATTATATCTTAATTTTATTTAGCAGTTTTGCATATGGCTGCTGAACAATCTAAAGATTTATCAAGTTTCAAAAAAGCTAGTTTACAAATTTAGATTTGCATAATTAGAGATAATAATAATCTTTATTTTTATATAGTGCCAAAATTTTCCACAGCGCTTTACATATACAGTGCCTACAAGTAGTATTCAACCCCCTGCAGATTTAGCAGGTTTACACATTCGGAATTAACTTGGCATTGTGACATTTGGACTGTAGATCAGCCTGGAAGTGTGAAATGCACTGCAGCAAAAAAGAATGTTATTTCTTTTTTTTTTTTTTTTTTTAAATTGTGAAAAGTTTATTCAGAGGGTCATTTATTATTCAACCCCTCAAACCACGAGAATTCTGTTTGGTTCCCCTAAAGTATTAAGAAGTATTTCAGGCACAAAGAACAATGAGCTTCACATGTTTGGATTAATTATCTCTTTTTCCAGCCTTTTCTGACTAATTAAGACCCTCCCCAAACTTGTGAACAGCACTCATACTTGGTCAACATGGGAAAGACAAAGGAGCATTCCAAGGCCATCAGAGACAAGATCGTGGAGGTTCACAAGGCTGGCAAGGGGTACAAAACCCTTTCCAAGGAGTTGGGCCTACCTGTCTCCACTGTTGGGAGCATCATCCGGAAGTGGAAGGCTTATGGAACTACTGTTAGCCTTCCACGGCCTGGACAGCCTTTGAAAGTTTCCTCCCGTGCCGAGGCCAGGCTTGTCCGAAGAGTCAAGGCTAACCCAAGGACAATAAGGAAGGAGCTCCGGGAAGATCTCATGGCAGTGGGGACATTGGTTTCAGTCAATACCATAAGTAACGTACTCCACCGCAATGGTCTCCGTTCCAGACGAGCCCGTAAGGTACCTTTACTTTCAAAGCGTCATGTCAAGGCTCGTCTACAGTTTGCTCATGATCACTTGGAGGACTCTGAGATAGACTGGTTCAAAGTTCTCTGGTCTGATGAGACCAACATCAAGATCTTTGGTGCCAACCACACACGTGACGTTTGGAGACTGGATGGCACTGCATATGACCCCAAGAATACCATCCCTACAGTCAAGCATGGTGGTGGCAGCATCATGATGTGGGGCTGTTTCTCAGCCAAGGGGCCTGGCCATCTGGTCCGCATCCATGGGAAGATGGATAGCACGGCCTACCTGGAGATTTTGGCCAAGAACCTCCGCTCCTCCATCAAGGATCTTAAGATGGGTCGTCATTTCATCTTCCAACAAGACAACGACCCAAAGCACACAGCCAAGAAAACCAAGGTCTGGTTCAAGAGGGAAAAAATCAAGGTGTTGCAGTGGCCTAGTCAGTCTCCTGACCTTAACCCAATTGAAAACTTGTGGAAGGAGCTCAAGATTAAAGTCCACATGAGACACCCAAAGAACCTAGATAACTTGGAGAAGATCTGCATGGAGGAGTGGGCCAAGATAACTCCAGAGACCTGTGCCGGCCAGATCAGGTCTTATAAAAGACGATTATTAGCTGTAATTGCAAACAAGGGTTATTCCACAAAATATTAAACCTAGGGATTGAATAATAATTGACCCACACTTTTATGTTGAAAATTTATTAAAATTTAACTGAGCAACATAACTTGTTGGTTTGTAAGATTTATGCATCTGTTAATAAATCCTGCTTTTGTTTGAAGTTTGCAGGCTCTAACTTATTTGCATCTTATCAAACCTGCTAAATCTGCAGGGGGTTGAATACTACTTGTAGGCACTGTATCAGCATTACTGTCTCCATTGGGTCTCCTCACAATCTAAATTCCTTATCTGTATGTCTTTGGGCTGTCAGAGGAACCCGGAGAGTCCAGAGTAAACCCATGCAAACACGGGGAGCACATAAAAACTCCTTACAGATGTTGTCCCTGGTGGGATTTGAACCCAGGTCCCCAGCATTGCTAACCACTGAGCCACCGTGCTGTCAAGATGAGCAATCCCATAGATATTTGGGTTTGCTGGGTTCAGACGACCTTGAAAAAAGAAATTGGTTCTGTAACCAACTTGACTCGAACGTCACCCTGGACACCAAACCCTATACAAGTCAAAGGGCTCCCAAACTTTTGTGCTAAATAATGGCTGTAAAATGGTCATATTAAGGGCTAGGGGGCTGCAAAAGGAAACAAAATGGGGGTAAGAGCAGGACAGTTATACGTACAGTGTTTACCAGAAGATAACATAGCAGTCTGGACCCTTTTCTGGCCCACTCATTAAAATACATGAATATTCACTGCTTCCCTTGCTCAAGCTCTGTGACAGCATCTGTGATTGGTTGCAGTCAGACACGACCCCCACCCTCTGTGTCGGCATCTGTGATTGGTTGCAGTCAATTTTTTATATTGTAGGGTAAAAATAAATAATTTTTAAAAATGGCATGGACTTCCGTCCTATTTTTTATAACAAGGGCTGGTAAAACAGACAACTATGGCTGCCATCCCCAGTGGTATGTTTTACCCTTGATGGTTATCAAAAATAGAGGCAATTCCATGCCATTTTTTAAAATTCTTTAAATAAATAACTTTAAAAAATATCATGGGTACCCCCTCATTTTTGATAACCATCCATGGTAAAGCAGACAGCTGGGGGCTGGTATTTTCAAGGTTGGAAGAACCATGGTTATTGGACACTTCCAGCCTAAAAATACCAGCCCACAGCAGCTAAATAATTGGCACATCCATTAAATGTTCCAACTCTGGCACTTTAACCAGCTCATCCCGATTGTTCTGGTGTGCTGGCAAAGGCTGTAATATATTTGGCTGATTTGTTCTAGGTTAGTAATGGGGAGAACACTATGAGACACCTCCATTACTGATCTTGTAAGTCAAAAGAAGTAACCACAAACACAGAAAAATCCTTTATTTGAAATGAAAACCACAGCCACCATCTTTCACTCATTTAATAACCCCAAAAACACACCTACATGATTCGGCGTAATCCACAACGATGTCCCATGATGAATATCAGCTCTACTACATCTAGAAGCTGCAGTCACAGAAAACATGACTTGTCACTGCAGTTACTATAATACACTGAGAAGTGGTGACGTCACTCAATTCACCGGAGGCCACAGCTAGGGGTTCCAACGGTACCGTGATGGCGGATAAACTCTTTGTTGTATTGCTGGACTGCTCTTACACTGTGTCAGCCAATCCTACAGTTGAGAAATCTGTCAGCGAGTTCAACTTCAGTCACAGTTGGTGGCTCACACATTGTACCATTGTAACCACTACCTGTGGCATCAGGTGAACTTACTGCCAGATTGCTGGACTGTCAGATTGCATGACACAGTGGCAGAGCAGTCCGGCAATCTAGCGGTGAGTTCACCGGTGGTCATGGCTGCGGTTCTCATGGTACCAAGTGTGACTGTAGATTAATTCACTGCTGGACTGCTCTGCCACCATATCTCACAATCCGACAGTCTGGCAGCAAGTTCAACTGTGGTCACAGTTGGTACTATGAGAATTGCAGTTGAGACCGCCAGTGAACTCGCTGCTGGATTGCTGAACTGCTCTGCTGCTGTCACGATCCGACAGTCCAACAATCTGGCAGTGAGTTCACCAGCAGTCACAGTTGGTACAGTAGGAAGCCCCGCCTGTGAACGCGTGTGAACTGAGTGATGTAACCACTTCTCACAGCCAGGGTCTCTCTTGCTGCCCTCAGTTTTTTCAGGAGGCTGCACTGACCAGTCACATTTTCTGTCACTGCAATCTCTGGATGTAGCAGAACCAATGGTTGTCGTGGTGGATTATGTGTTGTTATGTTGTATAGTGGGAATAATGTCTTTTGTAAATACTGTCATGTGAATTGTTTTGTAATGTGGTGTTTGCTTGTGTAATGTATAGAAATATGTAAGGTGTAAGGGATAACTGGGTAGTTATAAAGTTTTGCCCAGCATGAGACAGCAGGGTCAGAAGTAGATAATGTTGGGACTTAGCCCACCCTTAAAGAGGTCAAGAGAAAGGAATAGTGACAGTTCATTCTGGAAGAGTCAGTGAAGATGTAACGAATGAAAGTGAAGGAAGTGCAGTCTGTCTGTCATGAAGGTTGCATACAGTGGGTGGTTTGTTGCAAAGAAGAAGAAGAGATCGAAGACATGATAGCGAGAACCTCAAGTGTGGACTGAGATACAGGGTGTGACCAGCATTGAGACTGGAAATCATGCCTCGAAAGGGGTGGCCTCAGGCGATAGGAGGACAGTACCCTAACAGCTACACCAACTCAGAGAGAAGTTGAACTGTGTCTGATAATGTTGTGGAAAACTATAAAGTGCTGGAAGATATGTTCTCACTATCGAGAGCATGAAGTTGTGACAGAGAATGACCCATAGATATTTGTGGTTTAAAGTGAAATGTTGGCCACACTCCTTGTGAATGTGAGTCATCATCTGGTCCTGGCTAGTCGACACCAGCAAACCTGAACCATTGCGCGAGCAATGTTGTATTCAGGTATGATTGGTGCTCAGCTCTGTGCGAGCTGCTTGCAGTGTTTGAATGGCTTTTATTGGGAGTAACAGTATGATTACACGTAGTGTGCAACCCCAAATTGTTTTAAAAAAAAGTCTGCCCATCTTCCCCCGGAGGTTATCTGCTTATGGGTGGCTGTATGTGGGTGGAGACTCAAACTGCCAATCAGTTACTTGCTCTGGGATTCGGGTCAAGCTTGAACCAGTGGAGGCTCAGCTTTTTTGCGAACTTCCACGGAACCGCAAATCTCTAATTATCAGGCCTGGTAGAATAATAACATCATGCCAGTCTGACTAATTAAAAGAAGAGCTGTGAATGTCAAGAGGCAGTTTTCACAAATCCCACCCAGCAGACACAGATAACTTACAAGGCTGATGGACTAGGTCCTTTGAGTCAATATATACCAACTCTACTTGTTATTCCAAAAATTGAAAATTCTATGAGCAATGTATTATCAGAGAACTCTTTAATATTTAACATGTGTGTCTATATAAAAAGTTTATGGAAATATGTGTATTTTTTAATATTATAGAAAGAGTTCATAACTTACATACAGTGATTAAATGTATTATTTTAGAAAAAGTAATGATTTTTGGACCCCTTCCACATCAATAGCATTCTTTTTTAAATTTGCAAGTAACTTGAAATCCTAAAACAAAATTTAATTCAGAATTTTGAGAAAACCAAGAAAAGCTATAACTTTTTGTACTGACTTGTACCTTTTGTACCTCAGTTTGATAATTTGTGGCCGGAGCAGCAACGACAGGAGAGGTCATTACATGTACATTTTCTGATTGCATTAAACAAAAAGTGGTTCCTTGAAAATCAGGAAATTGTTCTTTTTTTCTAAGGCATTTACTAAATTAAAGAAATATCCTCTATGACACTTATAGTGCACTGCAAAATCTTAATCCTTGAGAATACTTTGTAATCCTCACGATGCTGGAGGGGAAAGTCAATGCATAATTCATAAGTACCTATGATTTGCTCCTGGCAGTTACTAGTAAAATGTTTTTTTATAATAGTCAAAGGCCCTATAGCCCCGATGACAAGGAGCTCTGCTTAACTGCATCTGAAAGTTGTTATTATACAGCGCTCTTGTTCTTTTCAAGCAAAAAAACACTGCTGCAAACATAGTGGGGGTTAACCTTGACAACACGGCTAATAATGGCAGTCTGAAATCCATTTAGTGTCATCAAGCTGAACATCAGAATAGACTATAGAGCCTGAAAAGTAATAGAAAGTCCACTCTGCACATAACCAGCGAGAAGCTTCTCTATAAAATAGTCATGTTCCTGATCATGGTCAGTTCATAGAAAATCTATTTTCTAACCTTTATTGCCAGGGTCAGAGTCATATGTTTTCTGCTCATCTTTTTCTGAGTTTGACTGAGGTTAGTTTGATATTCAGTTTTCATTTTTCCATCCATTAATTAGATAGATAGATAAATAAATAGATAGATAGATAGATAGATAGATAGATAGATAGATAGATAGATAGAGGGATAGATAGATAGATAGATAGAGGGATAGATAGATAGATAGATAGATAGATAGATAGATAGATAGATAGATAGATAGATAGATAGATAGATAGATAGATAGATAGAGGGATAGATAGAGGGATAGATAGATAGATAGATAGATAGATAGATAGATAGATAGATAGATAGATAGATAGAGGGATAGATAGAGGGATAGATAGATAGATAGATAGATAGATAGATAGATAGATAGATAGATAGATAGATAGATAGATAGATAGATAGAGGGATAGATAGATAGATAGATAGATAGATAGATAGATAGATAGATAGATAGATAGATAGATAGATAGATAGATAGATAGATAGATAGATAAATAGATAGATAGATAGAGGGATAGATAGATAGATAGATAGATAGATAGATAGAGGGATAGATAGAGGGATATATAGATAGATAGATAGAGGGATAGATAGATAGATAGATAGAGGGATAGATAGATAGATAAATAGATAGATAGATAGAGGGATAGATAGATAGATAGATAGATAGATAGATAGATAGATAGATAGATAGATAGATAGAGGGATAGATAGAGGGATATATAGATAGATAGATAGAGGGATAGATAGATAGATAGATAGAGGATAGATAGATAGATAGATAGATAGATAGATAGATTTCTAATTTGGACCTGTACTTTGTGTTATCATGGACCACTTGATATTCAAATGATATCAGTATATCCTACTGGGATGCTCGCAATAGGGTTAAGGCCACGTCTCACTAAGCGACATCGCTGCTGAGTCATATATATATATATCCTGTATATATGTATATATATGTGTGTGTATATATATGTGTGTGTGTATATATATATATAATATATATATATATATATATATATATATATATATATATATATATTTATATATATATATATATATATATATATATATATACTGTATATATACATATCTTGGAGAACCAGGGTAAGTGTCGGATATGTATAGGATAGTTGGAAAAATAAGAAAAAGACAGCGTCTTCAATAGAGTGAAAAAGCGTACATCCTATCTTCAGTCCGCCATATGCAACATTTCAACTATATAGGGTCTTTATCAAGTATTATTTTTCCTGATGTTCATTGCCAAGTGGAGTTCTTGGTATTTTAATATTGCGTCCCAAGTTTTTTTGTGGCTTTATTGTCCAGCTGGATATCCTAATTGGAGTACTGAGAGTGTTTCTATATTTTCTGATGCATAAGATAACTGTCCGACGATTGCTTGTTTGCTGTATGTACAGATCACCCAAGTGTTCCAATGCCCTGTAGGGATAAGCTCCTACCAGACGTCAATCAGATCAGATTCAAACTTCCTGATCCTTCTCTCTATCAACATTATTTCTTGGGATAAAGCAAGGAGGTCCTTTACAAATTAGATTGTTAGCTGATCTTACCAAAAACAGCGGATCTAACAACTTTATTCAAATGTGTATAATGGTCTGAAAAGTTCCTGCACACCTTACATAACAGTTGACCAAACAATGAAAGCTGTATCTTCTCATATTTTCCTGTATAGAGACACATCTTCTCCCACATCCTGGGAAAACAATAAGATTTTGTGATGTGATGCTAGATCCTTTTGATGATGGCCCTCATTCACAGTAGACTAACATCAGCTGAACCCACCAATATCAGCAAGCTCCACCGCCAGTCTAGTGTATATCGGGGTCTCCCAGCTCTCTCCCGATAGATAATGTTGGGAAAAGTAAAGATCTGACACGTACAAATTCCATCTGTCAATCTTTTTGTTCTTGGCAACAGAATAATCTGGCAGCAGTTCTCTCATAGAGAACACAGGGATGTAGTAGCAGGAAAAACAAAATGGCACAACTCGTAGGGTCTTTTCCTTGATAAAAAAAAGATAAAGATGTATCCATGGAATTGATCACCTAGAATGGTTGTGAACAGGTCACAACCTCTAAAATCGTATGTAGAAAACAACTGCTGCAGTCCCCAAGGCAAGTTCAAAAAGGTAGAAAATAAAAGGGTTAAACTATAGCGCTGCCGTGGACAAATACAGTGGAACTGGGATGGCTTGATCATGATTTAGTCAACGAGTTTTGGAGAACTCAATCTCCTTCTTCAGGATAAACTATAGTTTTGTGAATTCTCCTGAAGAATGACACTGTGTGCTTCGAAACGCGTTAAGTCACGATCAAGCCATCCCAGTTCCACTGTATTTGTCCATGGCAGCGTGGTTGTTTAACCCTTTCATCTTCTACCTGTTTCATAGAGAACACAGGATCACTTGGTTGTAGTTGTTCTGTATAAATAGGAGTTTGAAGGATACAACAACTGGCCGAACCTCTATTGTGTAGGGGAAGGGCGGGGCGGTCAAATATTTTAAAAGATCTAGTGTGACAAAAAGTCTTCCAATAACCTAAGATTTACATTTCAAAGAGATTGTGCATCGAAGGACTAAAAGCAGCCATTTATTCTGGTAGTAAGAAGGCATCACTGGCGCTCAGCTCGTCTGCAGCAACTGACCCGGGCTGAACCAATTAGGCGGGTTTTATATTTGTGTCTAATGAAGTGCCAGTCTGGTGAATAAATATCTGAAACCAAATATTAGAATCTTCCTTCGTATAATCTGGAACTCAGCATGAAGTCAACCAGTCAGAAGACTCTGAGTACGCGGCTTTCAAAGTCACTTGATCAGTCAGCGCTTTGTTTCACGCCGACTTTGATTATTCAGTGATACAAGTAGCAATTTAGAGGTGAAAGGACATTTTTTCCATCAACTTTTGTAATTTAGTTTGTTAGATGAAAAGATGTCATTTTAAGTTTAAAATACTTGGGATAATGAACAGATGTTGCCATGGTAACGGGAAAAACCTTAAGAGTGGGAAACACAAGCTTATTTTGCCTTAGGCTATGTGCGCACTTACCGGATTTTTCGCGGATTTTGCCGCGGATTTGCTGCATGTTTCGCTGCAGAAAATGTTCATAACATCTCTGCAGTGAATCACCAGCAAATCCTATGGAGAAAAAAAATCCTGTGCGCACTGGGCGGAATTTGACAGCTGCATGTTTTGCTGCGGGAATCCCGCAGCAAAAACAAGTGCATGTCACTTCTTTTCCGCACATCGCTGCGGGATTTCACTCCATTGACTCAATGTTAATCATGAAATCCCGCAGGGAATAACGCAGGCAGCAAATTCTGTGCGGTTCACTGCGTTTTCCTGCGTTATTCCCTGCGGTATTTTGCGGTTTACCTCCGGTAATGTGCATCACTTGCTTGCGGTTTTGCAGGGAAGTGATGTCATTACAGGAACAGGAAGTCGTGCAGAGTAAACACACACACATCACAGACACACACACATCACAGACATAGAACACAGACACAGACACACACACACACATAGACACAGACACATAGAACACACATAGAAAGAAAACGGAAATATAGAAAAAAAAGAACGTGGCTCCGCTGCATATTTACCTTCCAGCCGAGGTAAGCACACAGCGGCGGCCCGGTATTCTCAGGCTGGGGAGGGAGAGGGGCAGGGGTAATGTCCCCCGCCTCACTCCCCCTCCCGCAGCCGAGAATTTCAGCCGCAGCTGCCCCGGCACTGTCGCATGCAATATGCGGCAGCACCGGGAGTGTCCTCGGCTCTTCTTGCCACCGTGTAGCAGTGGTGACAAGGTAATACAAGGGGTTAATGGTGATGGGGGACCACCGCCATTAACCCCAGGCTTGATCATGGCAGCGTCTATGTGACAGCTGACATGATCAACCCGTAAGTAAAGTGAAAAAAACACAGACACCGAAAAATCCTTTATTTTAAATAAAACCAACAAGCCTCGTTCACCATTTTATTAACCCCCCCAAACAAAGCTCCGGCGTAATCCACCGCTCCGACATCCACAGCTCCGGCTCCGGCGTCCTGCACTGCTTCCATCCAGCCGCGACTGTCACAGACACAGGCTGAATGCAGCAGACAGCAGAGGTAATTACCGGTCATTTCCCACGGCCGGTAATGTGAACTCACTGCCGACCGTGGGAAATGCAGCGATCTGTCCTCTATCTATCCCTCTATCTATCTGTCTGTCTATCTACTATCAGAATTAAATGTATTTTTTTTTTTTTTTTTTTTCTTCAATGTGCTTTATTGCATTGAATGCAATAAAGCACATCCCAACCCGCACGCGGCAAAACCGCGGCAATACCGCGAACAATACCGCGGCAAAGCCGCGGCAAACCGCGGCAAAGCCGCGGCAAACCGCGGCAAACCGCATGCGGTTTTCGGGTGCGGTTTCCCGCGGTTTTTTACCGCGGGTGCGGTAATCTTTGAGAGGATGCGGAATTTTCTCAAGAAAATTCCATTTCCCAGTGCGCACAGAGCCTTAAACATCAAGTGTTCTTTAAAGATGGATCTTTTACATGATTTTTTTTTCAAATTTCCCTTAAAGGTCTGATCCTTTTACAGATTTTTGAGAAGAAGAAGTTTTAAGAATGTTAAAGAAAATGCAATTTATTTGTGAACTGTTTTTAAAAGTGCCACATTTACATGAGGTCATCCCGTAGCTGATTTTAACTTTTTTTGTCAGGCTTGTTATCACACTGTTTGTGAATCAGAATTTATTTACATTTTTTTTGCTGGGATTAAAAAAAAAGTCTTTAGTGCAGAGAATGTTAGAAAATAAAGCGATAGCGATCAGGTTTTATTCACACCTATGTTAGAATCTCCGTCCATATTCCATCATTTTCACGGAATAAGTGCAGCACCCCAATGAAAATTATAATCAATGAGGTTTGTTAGCGACCACTTGTGTTCATCAATAGAATTCCTAGTGTGAACCTAGCCCTACTTACTTCATTAATCTCCTGCCAATTTATCATCACCAATTCCAAGGTCTCTACTGATCCCATCCAGCATTTGTGGGACCGCTTCACTCAATATTTAGTTTGTCGTCTTTTTTTAAATCCCTTAGTCCATACGCCAATTTTTAGAAGACACTTTTTCAAGCAGTGGAGCAGGAAAAAGTCTGTATCTTTACCACCAGGATTCTATACATACCTTTAGTTGTCAGCTAGGATGTATAGTTTTTGAAACACAAGCAAGTAAAGTTGCAGAAATGTGCAGCTTTTTGATTGGCAGCAGCTGCAAAATAGCTAATAGCAGGGGTGGGTTTTGATAGTGATTTCAGCCTCCGTGCCTGTTGTTCCTCACCCTATCTTTTATATATCCTAATTGTATTATAAAAAAGTTTTACTAATATCTTCACTAACATGGCATCGGAGATGGAGCCTGTGCATAGCCCTTATTTCCGGCGCCATCTTTGTGAAGATGTTTGACTTCATATTATGTTTTCCTTTGCTGCTGTGAGGGCGGCGCATGCGCCCTCTCATCTTCTGTTCTTGTAGTGACTGCGGGAGCACGTGCTGTCACAACAGAAGTGACGACCGCCCCTGGGAACAGCTGATCGCGTAGCACAGGACACGATATGTTGGAGACCGGATGCTGCAGACCAAACCAAAGGAACAAGCTGACAGCATGCCAGGACAGCAGCATTCATCTCACCATCCCACAGCTATGTTCATATGCCCTGCCTATGAAATGGTGAGATGAACACTGCTGTCTTGGCTTGCTGGCCTGGCTTGTTCCTCCTCTCTGGTCTCCAGCATTTGGTGTCTAGTGTCAGATCTCCAGGTGATCATGTTCTGTGCTCTGCAATCAGCTGTTGCTAGGGGCGGTCTTCACTGCTGTTGTGACCATATGCGCTCCCACAGTCGCAAGATCAGAAAAGCCGAGTTCATGGAAGCAGGGGTCTGGGGGTAAGACCCCGAGGTGGTGGGATACGGGGGGACAAAGCCACCCCTTGCATAATTATAGTGAATAGAAGGAAACATCACCACACTCACCAACCAAGCTGGTCATACCCACTAACTAAACCGGTGATGTCCACTAACCTGAAAGAAGCCCATATATTCTAGGCTCAACCAAGGAAGGAGTAACCTGAGGTCACACTGTCTTAACAAAGAAGGTGCTGGGGATAAGTGCTATGTGCAGGCGCTAACTCTGACACCATCTTAGTGAAGATATTAGTAAAACTCTTCTATAGTACAATTAGCATAAATAAAAGGTAAGGGGAGGAACAACAGGCAGAGGGGCGGAAATCACTATCAAAATCCACCCCAGTTATTAGCTATTCGGCTAATATAGAACACAAGAGCATTTGGCTGAACAAGCTTCTCTATATGGGTAAGTTAGCTGAGAAGGCAATCAGCCAAATAATTGGCCGAAGCACCATACAGCCAATAGCCACCTACTATGTATGCCAAGATTTATACATCTTCAGGATTAAAAGATCAAAGACAAGTGGGAAATGTGCAGAAATGAGAATTATTGTACAGTATTTCATGATAGCAAGAATTAGAGGAATCAGTGTATACAGTAGCATAACTCGAAGCTCATGGCCCGCAATGCAAATTGGATCCAATTGTTGCAAGTCTTTCATAGTGTCACGGTTCCGCTGTGCCGAGCAGTTTGCATTTGAAATATTTTTTTCACGGCTCCGCTGTGAAGAGCGTTTTGCACTTGAAAATGCTCTGCTGTGTCTTGTGCACTTGCTGACAGATTGTCTATGAGTACTAAAGTCCATGCTGGTCTTGGGACGTGCCTTCACAGTTGTGCCTCGTTCCTGGTGATTGCTCTGTTTTTTTTACTGGGCTTTCTCTGTCTGAACTTCGCTAGTTGTAGTTCCTGTTTGCTCAGTGTGGTCTTGGCTCCTGTCTGATGTAAGTGTTCTCATCTTGTCTTCTGACGTCGGATCGCTTCCTGACCATGTTTCTGTTTGCTCTCTGAATTTTATACATTACTTTGCGGCATCGGACCTCAGACCTCTTCCTGACCACGTCTCTGTCTACTCCCTGAACTTTATACGTTACCTCCCGGCTTCTGACCTTGGAACTCTTCCTGACCACATCTCTGTCTGCTCCCTGAACTGTATGATACCTCCCGGCTTCTGACCTCAGACCTCTTCCTGACCACATCTCTGTCTGCTCCCTGAACCTTAGACGTTACCTCCCGGCTTCTGACCTCGGGCCTCTTGCTGTTCCCGTCTCTGTCTGATCCCTCAATCTTATATGTTACCTCCTGGCTTATGATCTTGGCTTGTCTGATATACCCTTCTATTCATATTGCTCATAGAGTCTAGGATCACACATAGCATTGGTATTTTCATACAGGTTAAATGGACTTTTTGGGCCCCCCTAGCCTCCAGGGCCCATTGTAGATACGCCCCTGAGTGTATAGTAGAGATAGGTATTGTTTTTCCCAACCTTGAAGTATATCTTAGATGTATTAGATAAACAAGAGAACAATAGAAGAAGACAATAAGATGACTCCATCAGCTGAGATAAAATGCTGTATAAATAAACATCAGATGACTCTGTTAATTTCTGGCTTTAATAGTCACAGCTTGCTTAATGCACAAACAAGTTGATAACTGCCTGCAGCCCACACAGACTCTGGGTCCTAAAATACATTAATTAGGCATGAAGACAAACCTGCCAGTCTATCTCTGGACGGGAAAACAGGAAACAAATTCAAATCAAGGAAAAACATTGCTCCAAAGCATTCTGTCTAAAGCAAATCAGAAGAGACAATGTCACATTTGTTTAAATGATTCCTCTAATATATTCCAAGTTGACTTAATGAGGCATTGTAATCATCATAGCTTTATAGAGTAAAGAAAAAATCCAAAATGGCCACTGCACTGCCAAACATCTGATTATACCATTTGTAGAAATGAGAAAATATAAACATTTATCTTAAACTGGCTCAATCGCCAATAAAAACAACAGGCGCGGCGCACGCTGCTCGGTCATATTTCATTCAACAGAACACAGCACCCAGCGCTCAGTGCCAGATGCATATGCAGAGATGATAATCTGCCGCTATATCCGAGATGCACTCATCCTGGGTTATAATGAACTGAAGTCTGAAAATATAACAAGAATTGATTATCTGGGAACCCTGCCCTCACGATCCTAGCTTTACGGAATCTGTGTAAGTGATGGCTGGTCCTAGGGGCCTGTTAGAAGGACTACGGCCCCCAATAATTGCTAAAGGAAAGTAGGAAAAGTGCTAAATCGACTGCTGTCTCAGGAGACTTCATAAACTTCCTATTCAGCTCATAATCAGTGTCGAAAGAGAACAGGACTCGGGTGAGCAATGAGATTTTCTGAAAAGAGTAGTTAAAATGTTAAGGGGTTGTCAAGTCTTGATTTTATTACGCAACTGCATACAGCTGTGTCTACAATTTAATATTTTATATATATCTATATACCATATATAATTGTCTAATTCTGTCTGTCCGGAACAGACATTCCGCGTCGCTGATTGGTCACGTCAGCCGCCCACGACCAATCAGCGACAGGCACAGTCCGGCCGCGAATTGGCGCGGGATTTGAACCACGCTTCGCTGATTTGTTGCATACAGACACCACCACACACAGAAACAGCCGCACACAGACACCACCACACACAGAAGCCTCTATATACACCCCAGCAGCCTCTATATACACCCCAGCAGCCTTTATATATACCCCGCAAGCCAAAGCTGCTATATACACCCCAGCAGCAGCCTCCATTTGCCCGTGACACACAAACAACGGGGGCAGGTGCTTTCACCAACGACATCGCTAGCGATATCGCTGTGTGTAAAGCCCCCTTTAGGGATGATGAATGCCACACAACTCCAGGCACATTTAAGGGAGATGAGAGGCACCTAATTGTAACATCAGACCATTCAAAATGATCTACATCAGCATGGTCTGTGTGGTAATGACCTGCAGGTACAGGTACCAAGTACTCATGTTGTTCACAGGTGACGTTATTGTCTACTGAGGCATGGCATCCATCTCTTTTTGAAGGGCGCCTCTCAGGTCATTGAGGTTCTCGTGTGCAGAGTTACAGGTCTCTACATGGTGACTCAGTTGATGCCATAGGTTTTTTTTATGGGATTCAGGTCTTGAGAAAGAGCAGGTCACACCATGTGAGGTACCTCAGTCTCAGGCACCATTCCCTAAGGATGCGACCTTGATGAGCTGGAGCATTGTGGTCCATTGTGGTCCATGGCCTTGCATGAACCAGGGAGCATCTACGCTGGATAAGCGACCAGTAGGCCTCAATGCTGTTCACTGATGAAATTCAGATCACGCTGAGCAGAAATTATGGCCCCCAACACTATTCGAGACATCAAGGAGAGCGCAATACATCCGCCACTATTGTCACCAGATTGGTGATGGTGGTTTTGGTGTTACTGTGTGGTTTGATGTGTATTGTCAATACTGAACTGTCCTACACATTGTGAATGGTACAGTGACAAGTCCCTACTACTTGAATTAAATCATTATTCCAGTCATTGTGTCTCTGCATGAACAACACAGGCCTAATTTCATCTTCATGGACCACAATGCTCCAGCTCATCAAGGTTGCATCCTTAGGGAATGCTGCTGGAGACTGAGGTACCTCACATGATGTGACCTGCTCTTTCTCAAGATCTGAATCCCATAAAAAACCTATGGCATCAACTGAGTCACCATGTAGAGACTTGTAACTCTGCTCACGAGAACCTGAATGAACTGAGAGAGGCCCTTCAAGAAGAGATGGATGCCATGCCTCAGTAGACAATAACTCCACCTGTGAACAACATGAGTACTTGGTACAGTGACAAGTCCCTACAACTTGAATTACATTATTAATCCAGTCATTGTGTCTCTGCATGAACACCACAGACCTAATTTCATCTTCATAGACCACAATGCCCCAGCTCATCAAGGTCGTATCCTTAGGGAATGGTGCTGGAGACTGAGGTACCTCACATAGTGTGACCTGCTCTTTCTCAAGACCTGAATCCCATAAAAAAAACCTATGGCATCAACTGAGTCACCATGTAGAGACTTGTAACTCTGCACACGAGAACCTCAATGACCTGAGAGGCGCCCTTCAAGAAGAGATGGATGCCATGCCTCAGTAGATAATAACTCCACCTTTGAGCAACATGAGATGTCATTGTCAAGCTGTAATTGACATTCAAGACCACATGACAAATTATCGAGACTTTGCCATTTTTTGGGGTATAAGTACCACTGTTGTTGGCTTTTGTTTCAATAAATTGTTTGAGATGAGGAACTCACCATTGCTGCTTCTACTTAAATTCTCTACCTTCATGAGAAAATATCACTGTAGCATGAACATTTTACGTTTTCAATAAATTTCACCAAAAAGTCATATATCCCTAACTTTTTGTGAGCAGTTTAGATAGATAGATAGATTGATTGATTGATGATTGATAATTGATTACAATCATACTTGCCCTCATTTTGTATTGAATTTATACTTATAGTATGGGCTTTTCATTGGCCTTTCATTGGTTGACCATGACTTTTCAAGTTGACAGGAGCGTGAGTGGAATGACAATACATTGAACGTTTATGTACTTAATGGCAGTTCTATTCTAATGAAGTATAACTAGCTTTTAGTCTCTGGCTTCTATCAGTTGTATTCTCTGTTTGACACCAGTACACCCCGAAATAAGCCTCTGTGTGTACAGAACAATTACAGTATGTCTGCTAGACGTATGCAAATTATATTCCTGAGCAGTTATGACAAGTTTATAATCCACAACTTCCTTTCAAAAGTAGAAGCACTAATTAATTGGTATCAATATACCCCATGTCACCTCTAGCAGCATGGAGTCTACGGGGAAAAGTTAATTTATACATGTCTTTGCTGCCAGAAAAACACGTCAATGTGTAATTTCATGCTCCCATGAATCCCCTTGTATTTATAAAGTGCCGGACTCTGGAGATCATCTACAATTATAATACAATGTTTGTGGCTATTGTTTGGGTCACTTTGATTAACATTCACATTGAACAGCTATTCTCCCAAAGGGATACAGGGAGTGGACATCTACGGATTTCATCTATATAGATGGACAAATGATTACAAATGTAATCTCTAAGTAATAATCCGAATATTTCTAAAGTGGTGTATGTGTAGAGGTAGTTCAAAATGTTAGTCTCTATTTTACAAAAAAATTGATTATAGTTGCTGGAAGAGACAAAAAGGCGCAAATAGGGTTTTATCCAGGTGGTACCAGAATAATCTGATTTCAGGCAATCACTCACCTGGGGCAGTTGTGTGAGTCACGGCTACTGTAGGAGCATAGATGAAATCACAATGGCTGCTGCAAACCCCATTAATAGATCGATGTGTAGAAGGAAGAAGAAAGGGGATAACCCTCGCTGCCGTGTGGGACAAGAAGACGATCAGTTGAAGATAAAAGTGTGATTTATTGTTCTATGCATTTCGGAGTATTAAAACTCCTTCAGGAGCCAAAATCACTGAGGCACCTGGGATTTTGCTTCCTGAAGGTGTTTTAATACTCCAAAACACGTGGAACAATAAATCACACTTTTATCTTCAGTTGATCATCTTCTTGTCCCACACAGCAGAGTCGGTTATAAAAGTAAAATAAAAATATTTATTCATTTATATAGCACTGTTAATTTCACAGCGCTTTACATACAATGGTAACAATGTCCCCATTGGGGCTCACAATCTAGGTTCCCTATCAGTATGTTTTTGGAGTGTGGGAGAAAACCGGAGAACCCGGAGGAAACCCACGCAAACACGGGGAGAACATACAAACTCCTTGCAGTCGGTTATCCACTTTCCTTCTTCTTTCCACACAACAAATAAATTGATGATAGATAGATAGATAGATAGATAGATATGGTAGATAGATAGATAGATAAATATGAGATAGCTAAATAGATAGAAAGATAGGTAGATCAATATGGGATAGATAGGTAGATAGAGGGATACATAGATAGATGGCCATATATTTGATAAATCAATTAGTGTATATATACATTGTTTTTCTTCCAATTATTTAAAATCTGTAGAGAGAAGAACAATAAGATAATTCCTAAAGTATCCCTACTTGTGTAGAGGTGACTTATGCCATTGCATAATGTTAAAGTGATTTGGTGAATTGAAAGTCTGGAGCCAAGAAAGTACATATGGTCCATCATTACAATCTACATATATTTGTATGGTGACAATACTGGGTTAGAGATGAGCGATGAAGCCTTGGGCAATAAAGTGCCCTGTTGTATAAAGTCCAGTCAAACTGAGTTGTGTACAGTCCACACAACCCTCTGCAAGCACAACCAACAAAGCAGTACATATCTCTCACTTGTCCTAGCAGTTTGCTTATACTAATATATTAGTGCATTATATTAGTGCATTATATACTAAAATATTAGTGCAGGTAAATTATATGAGCTTGTAGTTCCAGGAGGGTTCATTATATGATTATGGAGACCACTATTTTGCATAAGAAGTCTAAGATGGCGGGCAATGCTCTCTGTGAGAACAGTGTGCAAATGATCTTTCTTGTAGGAGAGGGTCAGCTCCTTCTTTAGTGCTACCTACTGGACTTGGAGTAGTTTCTCTAAAAATCAATGTTCAACTTTTTAGTTGGCTTTGAAAAATGACTAAAGATAGAACCTAAGCCAGTGTTCATCCATAAGAAAGAGACATCCAGTTCAGTTTATGGTATCCACCCTACATCCATGTTAAAGACCTTTCAGCCCACAAATGAGTACCTAGCTCTGCAGTGACAGGGTACTGCTGTACATGGCAAAATATCGCTGTTTCCTATGAACGCCAGTCATGGGCTTGTTTTCACAGAAGTACCATCATCACAGGCACGGAGGTCTCTTCAGCAGAAGACATCTTGGCAACCCATCAGTGCCATGTGATCACGTCATGGGTGCTCTGATGGACTTATAGAATGACGTGCCCACTTATCTGCACACTGTAGCTGTCACAGATTGACCACAAAATTTGGCAGGTTAATAGACATGGGAGGAGCTCCACTCCATCTACGGTTGTTAGAAGCAGATGATGTCTGAATATCACAGCCATCATCTGCCGGGAAAGATGTGGGCTTGGCATGCGCTCCCTGATCAAAGTCATGAAGCCAGTACATGACTTAACAGGACGTCATACAGTATGTCAGTAAGTGGTTAAAAAGCCCAAAAAGGGTTTAGGATACTGGTCATTTAGAGGCTTGACAGTATTTAGTTTAAATTGAACATTTGTTTTCATTTTAGGGGAAATTTTGGCAAAGCCAGAGAACTTGAATGTCACAAGATCTGCTAACCTCTCGTGGACCCCCATTCCAGTAATCATGGGGAGTTTCCGGCAGTAATCCTTTAACCACTAACTATTTAATTGGTAATAACTGTCTATTGTAAGAAAATCTTTTTTAAATCCGGTCTATAAATACTTTGTTTCATGTTTCTTAAGTCTTTTAAAATCATTTTGATCCCATCATTTCTTCACAGTCTCTAGTACCGAGTGTGGAATATTCTGGAGAACATTGCCAGGCGGGAACATCACTCTTATATCTTCCCTATGGTGGAATCCAAACAGTTCTTCAAGTGTACGAGAACTTTTTTTTTCTTCTGTCAGCTCTCCAGCTTGTGATAAATAGCATTCCCTGAATTCTTTGTTGTAACAGCAGTCACCTGTGAAGAAACATAAAAGGGATAAAACTTCTCTATAGCCTACAGCCAAATCAAATCTGCTAGGCAGAGCAAAAGACTGTGTCTACCCCAATGGTTTTCATTGTGTCACAACAGTTTTCGAACAAACATTCATCTTTAGAATAATTGTTCAGAAAAGGTATTTTAATTACACACATACGTGACCAAGAGGATAAAATATGACAGCGACTAATACGGGAGATACTATCAGTGTATAAATGCAACATGTTCATGAAATATCCTGAATCTGTATGAATAGTTCCAATGATTCAAAAGTATCCCGGGCAGTCTCCTTCAAGTTAGCAATGCTTTATTCGAGATTTCTGTGTAGGTTTAATGCATGAAGAATGTCTCAATATCTAATGTTATTTCATTTCATTAGTTAATACTTAAGAACACAAAATTAAACAGTATGCATTGGCCATTGATCTTGTGATTTAACAGTCTGGTGTCAGATAATGGTGGAACTAATAAAACACATTATATGTCCTTACGATGTGCCGCCCCCGCGTCAGCAGCCTTCTGCCGCTGCTCGGATCCGGATCCGCGGTGGCTCGAGGGGTCTCCGGACCCGGGAGTCGAGGTCGCGCAGCCACTCGAAATAAAGGGGGGGTTATTTACAGGGGATTTTACGGACAGTTCGTGATGCCACCCGTGGTGCGTGGTAAGGTGTAGTACCATCGCTGCAATGGGGAGTATCCGTGGCGATGGTGTGGGCAGCCAGATGTTGAAACCCTCCACGGGTAGGGGGGAAAAGCCCTGGGATTCGGTGTTGGTGGCAGGGAGGTGCCTTTGGGATGGTCAGGGATCACTTTAGTACTCACTCAGTCCAATAATGCTGACACCGACAACCGTGGTAAACCAAAGTTCGTAGTACCGCTGCAGCAGGGAGGCAGCACTCCTGGATCCCGTGCCCAATGGTGTTGCTTGTTAGCCTGTGGCCTTTTCCGTGGCACCTCACTTCTAAATGTTCCCTCTAGCTTAGAACTATCGGGTCCCGCTCACCAGTATGGCTAACTGGGTGAGCTTGCTCTCAGGGCTCACGCTTGGGATTTTCTGGGCCGTTTTGGATTGGAAAGTCTTATCCCCCTCGTTGCGCTAATGCCCCGATTCTGGAGCGGGTGGGAACAGATCATAAAGGCTCCATTCTCCTCAGGTGAATTGTCGAGTTGCCTGAAGCTACTCCCCGACCTAGAGTCCATGTACCCCATCGTGCCTTCGGCCCCGGACAGGTGACAGTGCTAGGCTGCCGGCTGTCCTCCTCGACAGGTCCAGGCACCTCGCCACAATCCCCTGCGACCGGGGGTCTGACTCCTCTAGGCCCAGACCACCATCTGCAACCTAGACAGTTTCTCTAGGAGCCACCGCTCCTGACCTCCTCTGAGCTCCTCACAGCTCGAGGGCTACTTCCCAACTCTCTCTCCACTCACAGACTGACTACACTCCTCATCTCCCCTCCCTGTTCACCCCCAGGTGGGCGACTCTATTCCACTCAAACCGTCCACTGGTGTGTCTGGTGGGTATAGTGCAGGGTGTATCTAGGATGTGATTTGCTGCTGGAGGCAACAGCAACACCATTTACATAGGGACCCAGAACCAAGAGGGAGGCGGAATACTGCATGGAAGGGCAGCTTGTGCAGTACCCTGTGACAACCTGGTAGTCAGGGGCGTCATAGAAGCGGCTGGGCAGCGCTGAGCTCTGCCCCCTCCAGTCTCTGCCTGTGATTACTGTACAGTGTGCTGCTGGAGTCTGCAGGAGATAGATCAGGTGAGGACAGCAGTGCAGTCTGACCGGCACATGTTTGTGTGGCAGCACTTACCGTGCCTCTCCGTCCCAGCAGCGCAGGCATAGCTGTACAGTTACTCTGCCTCCCTCCCCCTTGCTCTGTGCAGTCACCAACAGCATCTGTTCCTTATGTGCAACCATGTGGAGAGGGGTGAGGCTGTACTGCAGGAAAGTGTATCTGACCTTCTTTATGTTGTATCTTATCTTAATGTAAACCGTTCAGGGTGCTGCTTTATGCTCTATGCACACTAGGCGGATTTTACAGCATATTTCCCACGGATTTGCTGCATGTTTCGCTCCAGAAAATGTTCATAACATAACCTTTCTGCAGTGATTCACCAGCAAAACCGATGGGGAAAAAAAATGCTGTGCGCACTAGGCGGATTTTCACAACTGCAAAAAAATTGCGTGTCACTTCTTTTCTGCAGGTAGCTGCGGCATTTCCCTCCATTGACTGTAATGTAATCATAGGTAATAACGCAGGTAGCAAATTATGTGCAGTTCATTGCGTTTCCTGCATTATTCCCTGCAGTATTTCGCGTTTTTCGGGACATAATGTTCATCACTGCCTGCGTTTTGCAAGGAAGTGATGTCATTATGACAGGAAGAGGAAGCTGAGCAGAGAGTAAACACACACAGATCACACTCACAAACAGACACAGACATATAGAATGCACATAGAAATCAAACGTACATATAAAAATAAAATACAAAAAAAAACGTAGGCTCCGCCGTATTTTTACCGTCCAGCCGAGGTAAACACACAGCGGCGGCCCGGTATTCTCAGGCTGGGGAGAGCGAGGGCCATGGTTAATGACCCCCCTCCTCCCACAGCCAAGAATATCAGCCCGCCGCTGCCCCGGGACTGTTGCATCCATTATGCGACAGTCCCAGAGTGTCGCCGGCTCTTCCATATTGCCGTGATGCGGTGGCAATCAAGGTAATAACGAGTTAATGGCAGTGCATAGTTGCTACTAAATCCTAGCTTAATCATGGCAGAGTCTATGAGACAGCTTACATGATTAACCCGTAAATAAAGTGAATAAACACAAACATCGAAAAATCCTTTATTTTATATAAAATAGCAAAAAAAAAAAACCCTCTTTCACCATTTTATTAACCCCCCCCAAACACACAGCTCCCACGACGCTTGCATCCAGCCGCATCTGACACATACTCAATGCAGCCTCGTAACGAGACTGTAGAGGTAACTGCAGGTCATTTCTCACGGCCGGTAATGTGAACACATTACCGCTCATGAGAACTGCAGTGTGTCCTCACAGGAACTCTATCTATTGATTGATTGATCTGTCCTTTATCTCTCTATCCATCTATCCCTCTATCCCTCTATCTATCTACCTATCCCTCTATCTATCTATCTATCTGTCCCTCTATCTATCCTATCTATCTATCTATCCCTCTGTCACGAAACGGGGGGGTAGGAAGTGGAAGTTACAACCTCCTTTCCACCACACGACAGACCCAGCACGTGACGCGCTCTCTAGTGCCCCCTCTTATAGTCAGGCCAATTATGGAATTGCCCGACAATAAGCAAGGAGGCCGCTATTCTACTATGCCGATGATTGAAGGGCTCCCGGTGAGAGTAAGGTATATATTCCCCCGACCTCTGCGGACGGAATATATCTAAACCTCCCCCAGATCTCACTTGTTGCCCCACAATGATCCTTGGGATAAACTTGCTGCCACCAATCGATTACGATAACTATTACGCCGAGCACACAGACGTGGAATTCAGGATCGAGATAACAGAACAGCCCAAGATTAAATTATATATTTTAATCGGCCTAAGGCACACTAGATACTACAATATATACAATATGGAATTTACAGAATATATATATACATAGGTCAGAGTACATTTACAGGTAAGTTATGGATCACAAGCAGTCATACAGATCAAGCAGTTACCCTATGCGTCTGGCCACAGGCGGGGCGCCGTTCGACCAGGGTTTCATGGACTTCCTCACATGTGTATAGTACGCATGGCCCCCGAGCAAAGACAAGCCAAGAAAGTTCCCACCGTCTTTATCAAACTGGCTCAATCCATGTCCCCTCCCCTTTTGGTGACCTCGCAGGGGTATACTGTCCCACCCCTGTCTTGAGTCTAAAATAATATCCCAAAGTGATTATTGGCCATAACTTTGCCTGGGAATGTCGTAGGCGGACGACAATGCTTTCATATTTACAGTTATGATTTTATCTTCCCAATGATAGCACACATGATTAGTCTGCTGGTGCCCCACTGGCCAATAACAAGTTTGGAATACCTACAGAGGTCCCACACCTATATAAAATATGTGCTAGAATTGTCAGCATGCCTGGATGCAAAATTTCTGCTTGACATGTTTATAGGAAGCACGGCTCACGAGATATTAAACATTTATTCCTGGTGCCTGTCTGTCTCAGGTATACAGGATGCCCCTAATTAGTTTGTAACTTCTTCTACAGCATCACAGAGGGGGGTCTTCCTTCCCTTTTGTGTTCTCAAGGCCTAAACAACTCACCTAATTTCCATATCATAGGAGATTGCCTGTTGGTCACACCACTGCTAACAGACAATTTACTCAAGTTAATTAGCATACTGATTGAAGCCTCCTTAGGCCTTAGGTACCTTGAAAAGATGGCAGCTATAGGAATATGGCTTAATAGCTCAAATATATCCCTATTTCCTCACAACCTCTATCTATTATCTAACTATCTATCTACCCTTCTATCTATCCCACTATCTATCTATCTATCTATATCAGAAGGAAATGACCCTTTTTTTTTTCAATGTGCTTTACTGCATTGAATGCATTAAAACACATGTACCAACCTGCGGGAAAACTGCACCAAAACCGCACCAACACCGCACCAAAACGCATGCGGATTTCAGTGCGGTTTTTTGCGTTTTTTTTTCCTCGGGTTCGGAAATTTTTCAGAGCCTGCGGAATTTTCTTTTTCTAGTGCGCACAGGGCCTTATACACTTTGGGATTTGGTGGTGGGGAGGGGGGATGAGGAGGATGAGGCTGATAAGGTGATGGGGGTCGCCATCCCACAGAATCAGTCACACTGTGAGCAGTGGGGGAAGTATTTGCAGCAGTTTGTTGAAAGCAGCACAGCCAGGTACTGTATCTAAATCCAGCTAAATTACTGTGCACTGCTCAGCTACATACACAGAAGGCCTTGTGCACACAGAGCTTTTTTCATGCGTTTTTCCTTGCTTTTTTAATCAATAAAGCAAGGAAAAATCGCCCCAGCAAAGTCTATGAAAATCCTGATTTGCTGTGCACACACTGCTTCTTTTTTCCTTGCAGTTTTGTTGCTGGAAAAAGAAGCAGTGTCTATTGTTTCTGCGTTTTTTTCCTGCTTTTTCACCAATTGACTTCAATGGCGTCAGTGAAAAAGGCAGGAAAAAACGCATGTGTAATGCCCTCGTTGAGTTTTTGTGCATTATATGCTTTTTTGACATCACTGGACTTCCCTGCAGCCATTTCCTCATCTCACAGTCTTTACTACAGAACATTGCTGCAGGGAAGTTCAGTGACGTCACAAGGTGAATCAAGTTCATGCCGACTGCTCACCGGGATTTCCTGCAGATCTGCCGGAATGAACTCAGTTCACCTTATGATGTCACCGATGTTCCCTCCATCTAAGCCTCATGGTCTTTACCGCGACACCTTGTTGCATGGAACTCTGGTGACGTAGGTGCCCTAGTCTGTGAAGCGATCCGTACCTCAGTAACCTGGGGTTATCATGGTGATGACCCAGGCTTACCATGGCAGCGATCGGGTCCCTGTGATAGCATTACAGGTACCCGATCACCAGGGAGGGGTAAGCGATGCCTCTCCCTGCCTCCTGAATGCAGCAATCACACTGACTGCAGCATTTAGTGGGTTGAACCGCTAGGAACGGCGCATTCATTGCTCCTGGCAGCGAGAGCCACGTCCTGGCTGTAAGATTACGCGACCGTGGGGGTACAGCACTTGAACCTCCGTGATCGCCATGACTAAAAAATACTCAAAAAGCAGGTGAAAAAACTCAAACGCAATAAAAAAAATGCTCTTTTTTCAGCTGGTTCTTTCCTCCAAACATACTCTTTTAGGCCTCTGCCACACATCCGTGCCTCCGGCACGTGTTTGTCATTTTTTACACGTACCGGCGGCACGGAGACACTTTAACCAATGCTACCCTATTGTAGCAGGCACACACACGTAAAACCACACGGAACGTGTGTCCGTGTGCGTTTGTACGTGTGTGCGATTTTCAAAGCGCTGACATGTCCGGTTTTTCGCCGGCAGCACGGGTGTCACACGGCCCGCACCCGTACCACACGGGTGTAGTGTGGATGCGGTCCCGTGTGACACGCGCCGGAGAAAACACACATGTCAGTTAAAAAAAAAAAAAACATTAACTCACCTTCTCCAGCCCTCCTGTCTCTGCCGCTGCTGCCTCTTGCTGCCGACCGCCGCTCATTATTCTCATTGAATATTCACTTCACTGCCTGGCAGCAGCAGCAGCGGGGAGACGGGAGGGCTGGAGACCGAGGATCAGCACCACGGACAGCAGCGCGGACATCAGGAAGGACCAGGTGAGTATAATAATTACTGATTCTACGTGTGCTATCGCGGATAGCGCACGTAGAACACACGTGTCACGCACGTACCAGAGACACGTACTTACCTGCACACAACACGCAGGGAAAATACGTGTCTCTCGGCACGTGCGTGAAATTCACGTGAGTGTGGCAGAGGCCTTATGTGTAGATTTTCTGCACATAAAAACCCAATGTGGGCACATAGCCTAAAGTAGATTTGATGCAGTATGTCCTGGGAGGGTGCTTTATCTTTACAGTACATGACTGACTTCAGCAACCAATAGTTTGTGGATGGAGTGAGGAGAGCAGGCAGGGGCGTAATGATCACAGATGTAGAGACCGTTATTGGGCCCAAAGGTACAGGGGACCAGCCGACCCCCAGCTCCTACTTCAGCTGGATGTGCGTCTGAGGGCGCACATCCAACTGAAATGCATCACAGCACTTTGACCTGCTGGGTCCCTCCATTGCGATGCATGCTGCTAGGCAAACAGTGGCTGGCAGCTGACGTCCATACCGTGACTGGGGGCAGAGCATGGTAATGCTGTCATCCTCTACGTCACGCACTCTGATGTCAGCTGCAGGCCACTCTGCACTCGCTACAGAGGACATTAGGAGATGTGGTAGCATTTTTTAATTATGCGTTAGAGAGGATGGGTGACATATATACCAGGACGAGGAACAGATATATCAGGATGGGAGACATGTATACTTGGATGGTCCCAGGATGAGCGACATTTTTACTAGGATGAGTCCAGGATTGGATAAATATATACCAGGATGGGGACATTATATACCATGTATACTAGGATGGGGGACATATATACCAGGATGTGGACATATACACCAGTATGGGGGACATATGTACCAGGATTGGGGACATTATTGCATAATGAAGGGGGGAGGGGCAATTAATATGGCTTTATAGGATTTAGAACGCTAAAGGTGCCCATTCATCTCACCAACGTCCGGAGGGGGGCCCAGCTCCAAATTTCGCACTCTAGTTACGCCACTGCCCCTGAGCCTGCAGTATCACTGAATCTCTGTGCTGTGACCCTCCAGAGCTGCTCCACTGCAGCGACACCACCTCCTCTGAACCCTCAGTATCGCTGACCCTGCCTCCTGTGACCCCACTCCACCACTGCCGCCCTGATAAGCCATATCCAGATTATAAAACGCACCCCCATTTTCACCCCAGTTTTGGAGGAAAAAAGTTTGTCTTATAATCCAGAAAATACGATAACCTGTATGTAATATTGACTGGACTGGTATGTTTGCCTCTACAACTCTACTGTCCAATGTGTAGATATAGTTCTGCAAGTCCAATGTTAGATCTGGAAAACTTTAAATTAAATTAATTCTTAAAAAACTGCCACGTTGAGTTGGTTGTTCCATGTATGCAACCCCTTTTTTGCATGCCATATTTAGGGGATGTCCCCTCAAAGGTCTCCATTAGTGATGCGTGAACTGTTTAGTGCTCAGTAAGTGTAAGAGCATTTTGATACTCAGGTGCTTGGTATTTGTTTACTGACTATAATGGAAGTCAACGAGGAACTCGAGCATCTTTCTAAAAAATGCTTGAGTTCCCCATTGTCTTCCATTATACTTTCTAAACATGTACGGATCCCCCGAGCAACAAAATTTTCATCATTATGCTGTTCACACTACTGATTCTGACACTCCACCCTATTTCTTGTGTTTCTGAGTTACACAGACAGGCTCAGGCATCAACCAGCTGTGTGCTCATTCATGGGCAGGATAGCAAGAGTTAACCTCTGCTAGCCTGTTGATTACCTCTAAGATCACATTTGCTTCTCACCTTTTTAAGATGGTGGAATATATCTTTCCATACAGACTATAGTTTATTGCTGTGTTGGTCTGTGTGCAGTTGTGTCACAGTCCTGCTGGTGGTTATATTGTGTGGTGCTTGAAACTGTTGTGGAGTTCTCCGATTGTCTTGTTGTTTCCTCCCTGTGTGGCGCCCCTGACCTGGTCAGGCACCACTGAGTACTGCACCCATGCTGGGGACAGTACAATACAGGTAATCCAGAAGGCTGACAGGGGTGTGGAACACAGGCGCATAGTGATCAGGTCTCACACATGTACCCATGGGAGGACCCCTGGGGATCCCAGGAGGGGGCAAAGCCTATACCTCCACTGGAATAGTGGCAGGGGGTTAAAAGCCTCCATCTCCTCTCAAGGGGTGTGGTGGAGAGTCTGGTTGCTAGGTGGCGTAGGCAAGAACAGGAGAGGAGGAGCAGTGAGTCAGTTAGAAGGAGAACTCCAGAGGGCTCAGTGAGGAGCAGACCTGTGGGGCTGATGCTGTCTAACAGCGCCCGCGCAGTGACTACAGACGGGGGAGAACGGTCAACTAGAAGTGCTGCCTGAAAGCCAGCTTCAGCTAGCGAGTGCAACGGAGTGGGAAGTAAGGAGACTTCTAGAGAGCACCAGGCCCAACCGGGCGGCAGATCCCGAAGCGAGGATAGATTCACCTTTCCCTGCTAAACCTGCCGGTGTGGGGCTCTTACAGCCCACACCACAACAACCAAAAGCCGCAGCCACGTAACCGCAAGTAGGGCCCATAGGTCACAGGAGGCAAGAGGCTGGAGTGGCCTGGCCCGGGGAACAAGCACACGGCAACACAAGAAGGGGAGAGAGGCTTGGAGCATCTTCCCTGGGTGACCCCCGTAGGGACTCAAAGTCGGGGTCACCCCAAACCACCAAGGGCTAAGGAAGGCGAGTTTGTAGTCACCCTCATACAGTCAGCCGGAAGGATACCTGGTTCCCACCTGGTTCATCCCAGCTACGCCCGGGTTACTCACCCTGCCACCTGAAGTGAGTAAAAACCCTGAAAGACACTCTGCCTGTGTGTGGTCATTCTGCGACTTGTGGTACTACAGCTTTACAAAGGGCCCTGGGGCTTGCCTCACTCTCAGGAGGCTACTACACCCGACTGCACCCACCATCAGCCCCAGGTGCCTCCTAATCTGCAGTGGCGGTCCCCTCTGACCGCAAATCTGAGAGTGGCGTCACGATCAAAACTGAAGATTCCCTACCTGTGACCAGCACCAGCTACGTGGAGTCCCTGAAGGTATGCACTGATACAACACCTGCGGGGCTTCACATCTGGCGTCACGAACAGGATAAGGACTAGACCTGTTCAGACAGGTGACCATGTGCCTAGGCGGTCCGCTTGAAAAAATTGGAAGCGCCGCCATATTGCCACCATGAAAAGCGCGCTGAAAAACAACAGCAGCCCGCGCTGGAAGAAGTTACCGCCCACGAAGAGGTGTGGCTACCCAGAGATCCCCTGCAGAGTTCTGACCTTGCCAGCTATGAGAGTGGAAGCGTCGAGAGACGGCGGGAAGGAAAGGAAGCCACAAGCCTGCTGCTGGGAGAGGAGCTGCTGAAAGAGGCAGAGCAGAAACTGGACAGCTTGTTACAGGAGGCAGCGAAGAGTCCACTGCTGGGAGACCGTGCAGAAGACGGCGCAGAAGAAATGGCGTCTGACCGCAGGAACCCAGAACCAGGCTCCGCTGCCTGGTGGTATCGGGAGCTGGCCCAGTTTTGCAACCGGCTGGAGACCCGGGTCGTGGAGCAGATTCGGGAGGAACGGATGGAACTGCAGGAGCTGACCGCGGCGGTTCGGGCCTATGAAGGGAGAGCTGCATGCCGGGTGTCAGGCGGGACGGCGACGACGCAGACCCCAGTGCTACCAACAACGGGTGAGTCGAATGATGCCCCGGCCCGCGCAAGTGCCCCGACCCCTGCTGCCACGTCCGCGGTCCCTGAAGAGGCGTCCGGTGCGGCGACGCTGAAGCAGGCCGCAGCCACGCCAGGTGCGGCCCTCCAAGCCCCAGCGGCTGCAGCGATGCCCTGCTCGGCCCACCAAGACCCAGTCCCTGCAGCGATGCCCTGCCCGGCCCGCCAAGACCAGGCCGCCGCCATACAGGGCGCGGCCCGCCAAGACCAGGCCGCCGCCATACAGGGCGCGGCCCGCCAAGCCCAGACTGCTGCAGCGACGTCCAGCCCAGCCTGCACAGAGCCCCCTGCAACAGCGACACTGATCCAGGCCGCCGCCATGCCAGGCGCGGCCCGCCAAGACCAGGCCGCCGCCATGCCAGGCGCGGCCCGCCAAGACCAGGCCGCCGCCATGCCAGGCGCGGCCCGCCAAGACCAGGCCGCCGCCATGCCAGGCGCGGCCCGCCAAGACCAGGCCGCCGCCATCCCGGGCGCGGCCCGCCAAGACCAGGCCGCCGCCATACAGGGCGCGGCCCGCCAAGACCAGGCCGCCGCCATGCCAGGCGCGGCCCGCCAAGAAAAGACTACCTCAGCATTTACCCCGGCCTGTAAGGCCAGAGCAGACACCGCTCCCCGGTCCACAGAGGTTCCTGATAGGCAGCCCACGGTGGGTGAAGACCCTGCATATTGGCAGATGAAGGCTGACCTGGAGGCCAAATTTCCACAATGGCTGGTGAGTCAATACATACCCCCTCCGCATACCCCAAAGAGTCTCCTGCTAACTCCTGCAGCAGCTACACCAAGGAGTCCCTCACCTGGGCCGGCCGAAGAGCAGCCATCCCCGGCACTGCCACAGCTGGAGTGCCAGGAAGAACTAAGGGGGAGAGGAGGCCAGGAAGCAGAAGGGTTGACTCCGACTCCAGTGCCACCAGTAGCAGATGTGTATTCAGAGCCGGAAATGCTGCCATACTCCCGCTGGGACGAGGAGGACCTGACCCCCTCTGCAGAAGAGGAGCTGCCTAAGAGCTTCACCTGGGAGCCCACAGGCATGGATCCAGCCCGCAAGACACGGCGCAGAAGAACACAGTTTGCTCCAGCACCACAGTCTCCTGAACAGAGAGCAGTCACCGCCAGAGACCTAAAGGAGAAGCGTTTGTTGAGAGAGTCCAAAGCCCAGGCTAGAGGACCCCTGTGTTATGGCGTAGTGGAAGATTTCAACTTGAAAAGTGGTTATGGCTTCATTGTAGCACCAGGAATAAAAGAAGGGATATTTGTAAACCGCAGAGATGTGAACGCTCATCTGCCAAGAGGACACCCTTGCAGAAATCTGAAAATGGGAGATTTGGTACAGTTTACCATGCACCAAGGTGAAAGGGGATTGTACGCACTTGATGTAACCTTACGTCCCAGCAAACCCTACAGCCATCCCATGCAACAAGAAAGACAAGAAAGACAAGAAAGACAAGAAAGACAAGAAAGACAAGATAGAGATAAAGAACCAGATGTAGAAACAGATGAAGACCAAGAACGGAAAGATAAAGATCCTACAGATGAAGAAAGAGACACAGAGCAAGAAAGTCACAGGTGCCAGTGCCCAACGTGCCCTCGCCCTAGTGAAAAAGAGGAGTAAAGTAAAGTACAGAAAAGAAGTACAGAAGTTAAAGTTTTGAAAGTTTTGTTTGCAACGTTAAAGAAATGCGCCCACAAAAACTATTGTGAGAAACAAACTTTAAGGCTATGAACTTGCTATAGCCACAAACTCTCGCAGTGTAAATAGTTACACCAGTGGCACCACCACCAGGGCCAGCCTGTTTAGGGGCTTGGCTCGTCTGCAACCAGGGGGGCCCGTCCGTAGAAAAGGGCCTTGGCTCACCTGCGACCAGAGAGCACGCCTGTTTATGGGGCCTTGGCTCACCACCACAAAGAGGGTACCTGGCCAGCACCAACTGTGGAGGCCGCCTCTGCATCCTGCCAGAAGAGGCTGACGGCGCGGATCCACCAGGCCAGGTATACCCTGAAACCACCAGCCCATGAAAGCCGCCTCTACATCCTGCCAGAAGTGGCTGAAGTCGCGGCCAACGGGAGAGGAAGATTGGAGGAAAGGTCTGGGGAAACGGATGGCCCAGACCTGGTTACCAACAGGACCGGTGACCTGCCTCCTGAGAGGGTTTTGGGTGGGTTAACGGACTTGTGGGTGGAGGGTGGTGATGTCTGATACCTGGTGCTTTTAAATGTTTTACCATGTTTTAATGTTTTATGCATTTTAAAATGTTGTCTTGCAGCCCGAGGACGTGCTGGTGATAACTAAGGGGGAATGTGGCGCCCCTGACCTGGTCAGGCACCACTGAGTACTGCACCCATGCTGGGGACAGTACAATACAGGTAATCCAGAAGGCTGACAGGGGTGTGGAACACAGGCGCATAGTGATCAGGTCTCACACATGTACCCATGGGAGGACCCCTGGGGATCCCAGGAGGGGGCAAAGCCTATACCTCCACTGGAATAGTGGCAGGGGGTTAAAAGCCTCCATCTCCTCTCAAGGGGTGTGGTGGAGAGTCTGGTTGCTAGGTGGCGTAGGCAAGAACAGGAGAGGAGGAGCAGTGAGTCAGTTAGAAGGAGAACTCCAGAGGGCTCAGTGAGGAGCAGACCTGTGGGGCTGATGCTGTCTAACAGCGCCCGCGCAGTGACTACAGACGGGGGAGAACGGTCAACTAGAAGTGCTGCCTGAAAGCCAGCTTCAGCTAGCGAGTGCAACGGAGTGGGAAGTAAGGAGACTTCTAGAGAGCACCAGGCCCAACCGGGCGGCAGATCCCGAAGCGAGGATAGATTCACCTTTCCCTGCTAAACCTGCCGGTGTGGGGCTCTTACAGCCCACACCACAACAACCAAAAGCCGCAGCCACGTAACCGCAAGTAGGGCCCATAGGTCACAGGAGGCAAGAGGCTGGAGTGGCCTGGCCCGGGGAACAAGCACACGGCAACACAAGAAGGGGAGAGAGGCTTGGAGCATCTTCCCTGGGTGACCCCCGTAGGGACTCAAAGTCGGGGTCACCCCAAACCACCAAGGGCTAAGGAAGGCGAGTTTGTAGTCACCCTCATACAGTCAGCCGGAAGGATACCTGGTTCCCACCTGGTTCATCCCAGCTACGCCCGGGTTACTCACCCTGCCACCTGAAGTGAGTAAAAACCCTGAAAGACACTCTGCCTGTGTGTGGTCATTCTGCGACTTGTGGTACTACAGCTTTACAAAGGGCCCTGGGGCTTGCCTCACTCTCAGGAGGCTACTACACCCGACTGCACCCACCATCAGCCCCAGGTGCCTCCTAATCTGCAGTGGCGGTCCCCTCTGACCGCAAATCTGAGAGTGGCGTCACGATCAAAACTGAAGATTCCCTACCTGTGACCAGCACCAGCTACGTGGAGTCCCTGAAGGTATGCACTGATACAACACCTGCGGGGCTTCACACCTGTACTTATTTTCCTCCTTACCTCTTGTCTTATACCTCTGTGTGAGTGTGCTGTAAGATAGCGTTTTGGTTTCCTCTGGTTGTCTATAACTTTTATCACACTCCTGAGGTAGGGGGGATAGGGTATTATATCAGGGCTGGTTAGTAGCAGGGACAGGAGGGCGGTTCAGACATCCTCACCTTCCAGGGAACTCTGAGATTAACCATAGCTATGGTTGCCCTGTCTAGAAGGCCCCATCCCGAGCTTTCTCCATTACATCCATGACAATAAACTAGATGTTTATCAATAAAAGTTTAAAAACTAATGAATTGAGTATCTTTTTACTTAAGTAACCATAAAAAAATCTGACTAAAAGAAGCAGAAAACCCTGTGAAAACCAAAATTTGCATCAGTCTAAAAGATTTTGCCCATGACTGTATGTTCCCTAAAATGAGACCCTGAAAACTACAGCTCAGTGTGCAAACGACAAGCTCTCATTCAATCACATGCACACAAAAGTAAGAGATTTATTCTCAAAATACGGTGACACAAACATTTTTTTTTTTTTCAAAGGTTAGAATTTTTTCAAGCCACTATAATGGTAAAAATAACTATATGTTTGGTATCACCACAATCGCATTGACCTGAAAAATGAAAATATTGCCATTGCAATCATAATTTCTCATTTTTGCCAAAATTTTAACACCATAACAGAAAAAGTCCCCAAAATTATGGCAGATTTTGTTGTTTTTTTTTCTCATTATTTCACATCTCTTAGAATTTTCTTGTAATTTTTCTGCACACTATATGGTAAAGTAAATAATGCCTTCGATTGTGTTGAAAGGAAAAATAAAAGTCATGGCTCTCTGAAAAAGTGTAAGGAAAAATACAAAAGTGTTAATTTGCTGTATCATTTTGGGGCTAATATATACCGTATTTTTTGGATTGTAAGAACGTTTCCTCCTAAAAATTTAGGAGGAAAGTTAGTGGTGCGTCTTACAATCTGAATGTAATTTACCAGGAGATGGAGAATGGGTACTGTGCTGATGGCGGGGACTCATGCTGGTGGTGGGGGCCCATGCTGGCGACGGGGGCCCGTGCTGGCTTTGTTAAGAAGGCCAGTGTGGTGTGTGTTCCAGATGCTTTGTCGGGAGTGCGGGCTTCAAAGAAATTGCGCCTGGAGTCGGCGCGTGCGCAGATGGAGCTCTCAGCTCAAGATGTCATCTGCGCACGTGCGAGCTCTGGCCAATTGATCTCCCCTCAACTGACTTAAAGAAAATGGCACCCGGAGGTGGCACGTGCGCAGATAAGAAATTTCGGCTTGTCATTGAGCCTTGAGTTCAATCTGTGCTTGCGCCACCTCCGTGCGACATTTCTTTGAAGCGTGCACCACCGACAGAGCATTTGGGAGTAGGATATTCACTGCATCACCTTGTTATGCATGGCCCCCGCAGCCAACACAGCCCACGCAGCCAGCATGGCATCCGCAGCCAGCACAGCCCCCACTGCCCTATACCAACACCATCCCTGCCTCCACCACCGCTGGCACCCCCCTCCAGTAAGGCAACACCGGAGTATAAGATGGACCCCTTTTTGTTTTACCTTTTTTTTCCTCTAAATTTGGGGTGCGTCTTATAATCCAGTGCGTCTTATAAAGCGAAACATATGGTAACTGTACTTCTGAATTATTAAGTAAGCAGCAAAAATTATAAATTTCCAAATTTTTTGTTTGTTTTAATTCTTTTGATGAAATTGTTTATGTCTATGAGACCAGTTCCATGACACTATAATGAATCTATTACATATTGCATGTAAATTTCACAGTATCTGCAGCTTCGGGGCTTTGTGGATAGATGGGATTCTGAGACTGTGTTTCTCGCTCTCCAATTACATTTCAAATTATTTTTACACAGCAAAACTGTTAATCATTCTTCCGTATCTGAGTTTTCCTCATTGATCTCTGAATTCCCAAATGCTATAAAGCTGGTTTGCAGCTTTTCCAGCCCTGCGAATGTCACTAATCCATGATGTCCCAATAAAGTTGACAGTAAAAGACGTTTTAAATACAGAGTTGACTTACACCTCTATAGACACATTATAAGAACCCTCAAGGTCAAGGCCAATGATTTTTATTGTAGTTTTCTCGTGAAATACTGCTGAATGTAATTTTATATACTGGGTCAAAGTTTCAGCTTTTTTTTACAAGAGATAGGTAGGCAAAGTGCTTCTGCTAAAAGGCTGTTAATACCTTTGGAACTAATTTTTGTTTTTTTCCTTATGAAAAATAACAAAAAAGATAAATTTAATTTGCAATAGGTTCAATTGAAAAGATATTTCTTATCATTTTGGGATACTACTTCTATGCTGAACTGATATATACATACAGTATATAGTCAGGGTCCTGCTGAAAGGCCATATTCACACACTGAGTACTTGGTCAGTATTTTATCTCAGTATTTGTAAGTCAAAACCAGGAGTGGAACAGTCAGAGGAAAAGTATTATGGAGACACGGGCACCCCTTTGCGTTTTTTACACACTCCTAGATTTGGCTTACAATTGCTGATGTAAAATGCTGTCATGAGCTATCCGGACCCGCACCCACAGATTACTACCATAGTGTTTGACTCTGTTCACATTGCAGACTCCAACGGGCAACCTGGTCTCTCTTAAGTGCTCAGCTTGGCTGGGCATCGGCTGAGTTGTTTCATTGCTCCCAGCCATGCAGGAGTTAATCCTATTTGGAGCAGTGTGCTACTTCTGAGAGCTGGGTTGCTGATTACCTTACATAGCTGGTCTCTTCCTATGTTAGGCTGGGGAGTGTAGTACGAAGGCACCGAAGATAGCATCAGCGGTCCCTGGTCTCACTGGTTGTCAGTTCTTGATGAATAACAATTGCTTTGCTGCGTGGTGTGAACGTTCCTCTGTTGTGGGCTTATTTCCTACCCTTTTCTTTATTCTCCTGTACACATATTGTTTATCCTTTGTGTTTAAGTTAAGAGTGTGCAAGGTTTCATTCTCCCTTGACCGTGTCTTTTCTGTGGGGTTTTGTTTCTGGGTTTCCGGCACGCTCTCTGGGTGGGGAGAGTAAGATCAGGGATTGAACAGGAGACAGGGTCACGATGGGGGCTTGGACCTGGCTACCATCAAGCTTACCTCAGAAAAGAGGGACACCGCAGGGTCTCGAGTCTTAGAGCCACATTAGGAACCCCTGGTCTGTCATTACATTTAACATGACAAATATTGACCAAATACTGAATGTGCAAATGTGACCAATGTCAATATTCTAAATGGTGAACATTGTTTTAAAAGATAAATCTATAATTGCTATACGTTCTGTGTTCCCAAAAAGTATAATAAACAGTGATCAAAAAGTTGTATTTGCTACAAAATTGTACCAATAACAGCAAGAGTGTCTTTTGATTAGTTATCCTGGCACAATGTTCTGATTGCGGCATGAAGCACATATGATGTTGCACAAGGATGACGAATCAAAAAGAGAGCTGTAGATGCTATCAGGTAGCAGGCAGTTTTCAGGGACCCTGATCAATGGCCATGGATTAGTGATACGTAGAGATGCAATCTATTAGATACGCCAATCCTGGTGCTTTACCCAGGTCATCATAATTCATCTGGTTGCAGACTTTTCTGCATCAAATCTACATCTCCTGGAAGAAAAAGGCAGCAAAAATGCATAAAAAATGCATCGTGTTTTTCATGCGTTTTTCTGCCAGGAGACACAGATTTGGTGCACAGATGTCTGCAGCCAAATATTCAACGTGCACACAAAGGATAATTTGGTAATTCAGCATTGAGTTCAATGAGTTCACTTGAGGTCACATCTGGGGTTTCGACGGTACTCCAGCTGTGATCGAATGTGAACTCACCTCAGGTGAACTCATTGAACTCAATCCCGGATTACTGGAATGTGTGCGCATGCGGATTACCATGGTGCCAGTTAATCAGGTAATCCGGCACTATTGACTCCAATGTTAAAATCGGATTCAGCAGAAATCAGTTACTTAACAAAGGACAAAAAAGTTGTGTTTGCACAACTTTTTTTGCAAATGGCTCTCTGCAGGATCCGCTCTAACGGATGACTACTGGACAAGTGAACTCAGCCTTAGTTTATTCTGATCATTAGAGGCCCAGTGGGCATAGGGTTTGACAGAACAATGTGCCCCCAATTCAGCAGGGTTCTTATTTAGTTGCTTACTAACTTGAATTTGTCAGGACTTTCTGAATGTTTGGAAATTTAGGAATAGCCTAGTCAAAAAAAAAGGATGAGGATTTTTGCCTGGCTTTGGACATTTCTGAAGCAATCCTGGAGACTGGACTTCACTACTCCTATTTTTACAAAAAATATTTTGGTAAAGATAGCCTAAAGGTCTAGCTGAAGACCATACTTGTAACTAGTTTGAAGTCACACAGCATCATAAATGAGACCTTGATTTGTTTAGTTTCCTTTATTAATCATTTTATTTTAGTTTTAGCATAATGAACAGAAATTGCATTGTAATTCTGTAAATGTCAGGCAGTGTTCAGCTCAACACTCACGGGGTGCCACAATAGCGTCAGAATCTGTTCATATTGTAGAGTCTGCCAGGCAACCTGAGGTCTTCTAGTTGCTCACCCAGAGCCGGGCGTTGACTGATTCATTTCGATTTCTCCCCAGTCCTGCAGGAGTTCATTCCTGTAGATTGGTGTGCGGCTCCTGGGAGGTCAGGTTGCTGATTACCACCCACAAGCATCCCCTTCCTATTTAAGGGATGGAAGTCTGTTTCTCTGAACCCATAATAGCTTCAGCATAGCTCCAGCGATTCCGGTGTTTGTGGTGATCCAGTTCTTGGTGACCTGTAGTTTGCTATTTTGAGTGGTATGGACGTTCCCCTGTTGTGCGTTTACTTCCTTTTTTCTTTATTCCCTCTGTACATGTATTGTCTCTCCATGTTTGAGTGCATGTGTATGAGTTATATTTCTCCCTTGTCCATGTCTTTTTGTGGGGTTTTGTTTCTGTGTTTCCTGGCCCACCCCAAGGGTGGGGGAGAATGGGAGTAAGATCAGGGCTCGGACAGGAGTCAGGGTCAGGATGGGGGCTCATACCTCGCTACCATCAAGTGTACCTCTGATATAAGAGACAGTACATGGCCTCTAGTCTGAGGGTAAGTCTAGGAACCCCTTTGCAGTCATACTCTGTGACAGTAAAATAGAGATATGCTTAAAAGACATGTCCACTATTGTCCCCTGATTAATCAATTCAGTTCCCTATTGAAAATAAAACAATATATTCTCATCTGCAGTATTATCCCCATTCCGGCAATGTCAGCCCTGCTGTTCTTGTTGGATGACGTGAAATTGTCACATTACCTCTGCAGCCGATCAGTGTTCGCTGATCGGCTGCAGTGCACATGTGAAATAATGTCACAAGAGCGCTGGGATACCCAATACTGACGTTGCTGGAATGGTGCCGATGTGGAAGGTGAGTATAAGCTTTTCTTAATTCACTCAGGGGACACATTTTGGACATCCCCCTTTAAAAGGTAATCAGGAGACAAAGCATTTCTAGGAAGCTTTGATAACTTTGTGACAAAATGAAATCTTATGTAATAAAAATGTTTTTGCTTTTTTTTTCTAAATTAGCTATGTCTTTGGTATATCTACAAGAGGAAGGTAAGGTGACAGGTATAAGTGGCTGACAGAGGAAAATTACAGTACACATGATAAAACAAGAATTCATTGAAAGGATCTTTTTTTTTTTTAAAGCAGAAATAGGAGTTTAGAATGTTTTTAGTTTTTTAGATTTATAAACAAAAAGATAAAACCTTGTTACAAATTGCGCTTTCTACAATCCGATGCTAAACCCTTAGCCTAATTGTGTAAAATGGAGGATGCCTTGGCATGCGGAGATGTTGACGGACCATAGAGATAAGAGTTTAAATATTTATTCAGCGGAGAAGGAGTTGTAGGAACTGAGTCAGCGTTTGTCTTGTTCTATTTCAGTAACTTGCAAATAGACGGTAACATAATTCCTGAATCTCGCTTACTGCGGACCTCTGTGAAATGTCTCACGAGGAAGGGGATGTAAAGCTCCAGAAAGGTCATCCACTTTTCGTTTTTTTTCAGCCCAAACCCTCATCATTTCCCATTCCGTATTTATTCTTACTGATCAGTCGCACAATATACAATTACCCAATAATAATGATTTATTTTATTTATTTTTGGAAAAAAGGGTGAAACCATTTCTATTAACTTGCTGAGTAACTAATATGACAAAGTCACGGATGATATTACAATTGGATTGTAGGAAATTAAAATATGTACATATTGAGTTTGGGTATACGCATGATGATGACCATACATTATTATTTATTCCATCAAAAAACAAGGGAAAAAAATCTTAACCAATGTTGAAATAGCTTTTTTTTTAACCCTTTCCTGGTACTATTGCGTCAATGTAACCCCACAAAGATTGGTACAACCAGAGATTTATTTATTTTTTAATGGTACCAGACAAGGGTTAATAACCTTTTATAAATAATTGTTAAAGGGAACCTGTCACCTGATTTGGCGACTATAAGCTGCGGCCATCACCACTGAGCTCTTATATACAGCATTCCAGAATACTATATAGGAGCCCAGGCCACACTGTATATCGTAAAAAACACTTTTATAATACTCACCTAGGGGGCGGTTCGGTTTGTTTGGTGTCACTGCTCTCCAGTCCGGCGGCTCTTCTCTGCGGTCCGATGCCTCCTCTTTGCGGTGACCACAGTTTTCCTTCTGTTGAAGGCCGTATGCATGACGTGTCCTATGTCATGCACAATAGCCGGCATGGAGGTACTGTGCACTTTGATCTGCCCTGGTGAGGGGAGATGAAAGTACTGTAGTGCGCATGCGTGGGCAGTCTTTACCCTTTCCTCATGCCTGTGCATTATAGTACTTTGATCTGCCCTTAGTAGGGCAGATCAATGTGCGCCTGCACAGGACCGCAATGCCGGCTTGTGTGGATGACATAGACGCGTAATCCATACTGGCCTGGCAAGAACAAGGATGGAGATAGCAGAAGAGAGGAGGTGCCAGACCAGAGAGAGAGGAGGAACCGAACTGGAGACCAGCGACACCCATCGGACCGGACCGCCGCTTAAGTAAGTATTATAAAAGTGATTTTTACATTATATACAGTGGCCTGGGCTCTTATATACAGTATTCTGGACTGCTGTATATAAGAGCTCAGTGTTGGTGGACACAGCTTATAGTCGCCAAATCTGGTGACAGGTTCCCTTTAAAATGTAATCAGTAAATTATAATATATGCACTTAAAATACAAAAAACCCTTATACAACTATGTTGATGGATAATTAAAGTTGAGGCTTTTGGGATGCAGTAATGCACAAATAATTTACTTTCTATGCCAAAAATGCATTTATTCTGCATAAGACATAAAACATCATACAAAAACTATATTATCTAGAATGACAAAATCATAAAAACACATAGAATAAAGTTACATATTTTGACAGGTGCCCTCTGACCACATCACAGGCTCGCTCATGGGCGCATAGATTTAAGTGCCCCCATTGCATCAAGTCAAAATTTGACAAAGGTATTTAATAGGTTCGTTGAGACCAAGGTTTAAGAGCCAAGTGCTTGAAACACGTCTGGTGTCCGGTTTTGACCGTTAATATTTTTCCCTAGACCTAGTGTTATTATACCAAAGTATGGCTAATATGAATTGTGGTTTTACAAATTTTTCATTAAAAGCTAGATTTTATCACAAGCTGGAAGCTGGATCATTCTTCCTTCCCCTATTTAATAGGTTAACAATCGCTGGCGGAGATACTTGTTACCCTTGATTTTTAGAGGCAGGTCCTGTCTGTTATACACAGGCATTAGCTGTCGCCTATGGAAGAAGTTCACCCCATAAGCCCACTCCATACACCCCATACAGACTTGTATAGCTCATAGTGAAGGGATTAATCGTAATTTTGCAGGATCTTTAGATACAACCTGATCATGGGGCACCTGCTACTGAGAATGTCCTTGCACTCAATAAGTAGTTATAGTAGACATGTCAATGATTCATTGAAAAACATCATTTCTTGAGCAAGTACCATAATGTTGTTTGCAAACTTCCTCCAGTTACTTTAACAAGTTGAGTTTTATGTGTCTGGCTGCTTTTTATGCTTTATAGTCAATTAATCATGGTATATCATTAAACTGAGAATGTTACATGGTCCATCAACAACCCTGGTTCATCTATAGTCTTCCCCTGTTTCATAAAAACCTGGGAATTCAAGGCCAAACTTATTCTGGTTCTTAACGACTGTTAAGGCGATGGACAAACTAAAGGGTTTAAAACAATTAAACATTCCCTCATTCCATCATTTTTTAAAACTTTTTATCTAATAATACTCTGTTATATATATCATGGTGCCCCAGATGCTCTTTTGATTCCCCTTCAGATCATCCACCTAATGGTTGTCATCCTTCTTCTGAAGTCGGGGTGCATGACGCATCCTATATCATACACACTCGCCGACATTGAGGTCCTGTGCAGGCGCACTTTGATCTGGCCTGAGCAGGGCAGATCAAAGTATTGTAGTGCCCATTCACGGGACTGGCGAGTGAGTATGATGCAGGACGCGTCATGCACACAGGCTTCAGAAGGAGGACGAAGATGGCCGAAAAAGGAGGCGCCAGCACCGGAGAACGGACATGCCCATATGACCCAACTCCACCGCAGTGACCGTTTAGGTAAGTATTATAAAGTGATTTTTACGTTCCACACAGCAGCCTGGGCTCTTATATACAGCATGTTAGAATGCTGTATATAAGAGCCCAGTGGGGGTGGCCGCAGATTATAGACCCCAAATCTGGTGACAGGTTCCCTTTAAGAGAAAAACTCCAACTTCAAAAATTACTAATACATGATTTTTATGTTTTGTATGGAGAACTCTGCTTCACTTTAGTTTTATGTATATGAAGCAGAAGAAAGAAGAACTGCACCAATTACAACAATCTGCATTTTTAGTGCCATGGAACCTTAAGGCCGCTTTACACGCTACGACATCGCTAAAGCGATGTCGTTGGGGTCACAGATTTTGTGACGCACGTTGCGTGTGACACCTATTAGCGATTTTGAATCGTTGCAAAAACGTTCAAAATCGCTCATCGGTGACATCCCCCCCTAATCTCAATTATCATTTCTGCTGCAGTTACGATGTTGTTCGTCGTTCCTGCGGCAGCACACATCGCTACATGTGACACCGCAGGAACGAGGAACCTTACCTTACTTGCGTCCTGCCAGCAATGAGGAAGGAAGGAGTTGGGCGGGATGTTACGTCCCGCTCATCTCTGCCCCTCCGCTTTGATTGGGCGGCTGCATAGTGACGTCACTGTGACGCCGAACAAAGCAGCGATTTGCCCGTGACGCACAAACGATGGGGGCGGGTATGCACGCTAGCAATCTCGCTAGCGAGATCTCAGCATGTAAAGCGGCCTTTAGAAGACAGGTGGAGATCCCACATGATAGTGGAGCTGCCAACAGAGAGATCAAAACTTTCATTCACTGTCCATAAACATAAGAAACAAGAGGGGAACTCACCAATACATAGAGAAAATTCTTCTTTATTGTTTCACATGATAATTTTCGGTGTGGGTGTGCAGGGAGGAGAGACATGGGGCCGATGATGGCCGTTTTGCACTCTGTAATGCTTAAACAAGACTTTAATTTTATACATCAGTTTTATACATCATCTTGATCAAAAATCCGCTGGGGTAACATGCACCAATTTCTTAAATACGTATGAATATTTTATACTGGGTTTGAAGATTCAAGATTAAATAGATTCCCACGTAACAACTAACAGATTAAGATATCAAAGATGTACCATAGTAATAAATATGTATTATACTCAGCCCCCAAATCTGGGGTAACGCCCTCAACTACTGCCGGGGCCAAGAGACACCGGTGGTCTTCCCATTGCATCCTTCAGTTTTTTTTTGTACGCCACTGATCTTTGACTAATCCTAACTTTTATACCCCCTCAGCCTCCTCTAAAATCTTCAGACAGAAAGATAAGATTAGCATAGACCTTTCTCGAGTAAAAACAAGTGTCTTGGTAGGGTCCATGTTCTTAAGTAACAAGTTTTGAATGTGAAGTTGAACATCCTCCTACTATTGACCTGAATTGGAAGGGTATGTGCAGTACCCGGCCGCGGCCACTAACAGAAGAAGAGGCAACTCCGGAACTGAGCATGTCCGGCTGCCTACTGCCAAAAACAGCTGATCGGTGGGGGTGCGGGGTGTCAGACCTCAGTCGATCAGACATAGTTGACCTATCCTAAGGATAGGCCATCAATGTAAAAGTAGTGGACAACCCCTTTAATTAAAGTGGTAGAATGAAATAAAATATTAAACTAACCCTTACAGGCTGCCTGTGCACCAAAATCCGAAAAAGTATGTCATACAGAACATTTCTACTATTATGTACACCACTTGCAAAAATAAATTTTAGAGAATCTGTGGGACCATGCTAGGCTATGCCTTCCTGCTACACTCGAGAAGATCGACTAAATTGCTGTAATAATCCTAACGGTCACAAAATGTTTGTGTGATTTTTATATGTTAGTACTACATTTATTACAAATATTATGGGATACTTTACACATTGCCTAGAAGAACCATATTCTCTTTATAACCTCAGCAAGTAGGGAATTATACTTGTATTACTTGCAATAGATTCTTTACTTTATAGTTTATTTATAGAGTCTGAGCTGTCTGCGTTCATTGATTTTTTGGCTTGTTTTTGCTTGTTCCTATGAACTCTAGACTCGACCTATTGAAAAAGTCTGTTTTAATCTTACCATTTGCTCAGTTTCATTTTTGAGGATTTTCTATGTCTTTTGGCAGATTCTTGTATTGTCTTTAATGTTCAAGTTTAAGTTTGTGGTCTTGTCTTAGGAACATCTATGTACAAGGGAATTAGCCTTTACCAAAAGAATTGGTGTTTATGTTAGATCTCACTAAAATATACATTGCCTCATTATAATGTTTAATGCCAGCATCTCTACACTGCACTCACCAGCCCGGCCACCCACATGTTCCTCCTGTCCCAACGCCCAGAGACTGCACACGTCGTGCACGCCTACTGGCAATGTGCTTAGGACACATGTTTACACACTCCTTCTTAAAGGGGCTGCACTGCACTCCAGAAGTATCCCCAGCCTATGGCTGGGAGGCACTGGCTATTTGAGACAACCTCCCCTGTAGGGAGGTGCCTGATCAACTTTAATTCCTAGTTAGTTTGAGTGCCTGCTAGTAATGTTGTTTGGCTCCTCTGTACTCCTGTGAACCCAAACCCTTACTGCTGAGTTCCAATCCTGAACCCATGCCACTATGATCTTGAACCAGTATTCCTGTCCCTGAACCCGTACTTCTGAGACAATTAACCTGAACCCATCTTATGATCCAGAACCTGTCATTCTCAAGAGTATAAAAAAGCTTTATCATCATATATCAGGTAGACCCTGTTGGATGAGTAATGCTAATTGATTCTTCTAAATAGAAGAGTGAAGTAGAACACAGAATTATATAATTTAATGCAGTTAATGTATTAATTAACCTGAAACATAGGAATATCACCAGTAAAGAATAGTAAAAATCTACAATATTCAGTCCTATTTCAATGTAGTCTTTTAACTGTTTAGCTGTTAACAAAATAGAATGTATTAACAAAAATATATTCTGCACAAAAAAACACAAAACAAATAGATAGAAATGTAATTATTAAAAGGCAAAAACTAAGCTAATAGAAGCATTTCACAACTTATATTTCAACACCACAGATATTCCACACAGATTTAACTAAATTGGCCAAGTAATATGCTCCGTCTGTCTCTTTCCAGATCTGTCTCTTTTCCCGTCAGTCTCTTTCCCCGTCTGTCTCTGTCTAGGTCTGTCTCTTTCTAGGTCTGCCTCTTTCCTCGTCTGCCTGTCTTTGTCTCTTTCTTTGTCACTATCTCTCTGTTTCTTTCCCCATCTGTCTCTTTCCAGGTCTGTCTCTTTCCCAGGTCTGTCTCTTTCCCAGTCTGTCTCCCCATATCTTTGTCTGTGTCTTTTCATGTCAGTCTCTTTCCCTGTCTGCCTGTCTTTGTCTGTCTCTATTTCTCTGTCTCTTTACCCATCTGTCTCTATCAAGGTCTGTGTCTTTCCCCATCTATCTTTGTCAGTCTCTCTGGCTGTCTCCTCCTTCCCTGCCTGCCTGTCTGTCCCTGTCTGCATGTCTGTCTGTCTCTTTCTCTATCTGTCTTTTTCCAGGTCTGTCTGTTTCCCTGTCTGTCTCTGTCTGTCTTTTTCACCGTCTGTCTCTGTCTCTTTTACCGTTTGTCTATGTCTGTCTCTTTCCCTGTCTGTCTCTATCTCTCTGTCTCTTTCCCTGTCTGTCTCTATCTCTCTGTCTATATCTCTGTCTGTCTCTCTCTGTCTCTCTCTATTCGTCTCCCCACCGACATCTTATTACCTCACATATAAACTTCTTATACTATGAATGTCTTTTGTTTCTATAGCAACCACTCACAGCTCCTATTAATAACCTGTAGTTCCAGGCTCCATTTACTTTAATGAAGGCATGTTTTTTGGAGAGTAACTGTAACGCGCGGGGTTTAAATTTCCTGTCAAAACATAGTCTACAACGTTCCCTGGGTCACATGAGGTGTCTGTGCAAAATTTTGTGATTGTAAATGCGACGGTGCGGATACACTTTTCGTTTTACTTTTTCCCCATTATGTAGATAGGGGCAAAATTGATTGGTAAATTGGAATGCGCAGGGATAAAATTTCGCCTCACAACATAGCCTATGATGCTCTCGGGGTCCAGACGTTTGAGTGTGAAAAATTTTGTGGCTGTAGCTGCGACAGTGCAGATGCCAATCCCAGACATACACACACACACATACATACATACACACATACACACACACACACACACACACACACATACACATACACACACACACACACACACACATATACACACACACACACATACACATACACACACACACACACACATACACATACACATACACACACACACACACACACACACACACACACACACACACACACACACACATACATACATACATACATACATACATACATACACACACACATTCAGCTTTATATATTAGATATATACCGTATATAGTAAACTCAAGTCAGGTTTTTCTGTAAAACAGCAAACAAAAAAAACTCTGTAAAGCTGAGGCTTTGTTTCTCTGTCACAAAAGGCAGAAAAGTGTGGTTGAGGCCTGCTTGCTTCCTGTCAGTTTCTTCACCTTTGTGTCTATTGAGACTGACAGTAGTGGCTACGGATTCAGAATTGCTGAGGATATTTTTGGATAACTACTACACAGAAAATGCACAAACAGTGCGATGCAACAATTTATACTTAAAAGTCTTAAAGGTACACAAAACTTAACATATAACATTTGGACAGGTTTATACAATCGGATGTCGTACTTTATCAACCATTTCTGGGTGGTTATGATAGGGCTGTCACTTTCTGTAAAGTAATTTATGCCTAAAGAGAACATTCAGAAAATATATAAACATTTATGGATAATTTTATATATACAGTAGAGACCAAAAGTTTGGACACACCTTCTCATCTCTAGAACAACTGTTAAGAGGAGACTTTGTGCAGCAGGCCTTCATGGTAAAATAGCTGCCAGGAAACCACTAAGGACAGGCAACAAGCAGAAGAGACTTGTTTGGGCTAAAGAACACAAGGAATGGACATTAGACCAGTGGAAATCTGTGCTTTGGTCTGAGGAGTCCAAATTTGAGATCTTTGGATCCAACCACCGTGTCTTTGTAGAAAAGGTGAACGGATGGACTCTACATGGCTGGTTCCCTCCGTGAAGCATGGAGGAGGAGGTGTGATGGTGTGGGGGTGCTTTGCTGCCGACACTGTTGAGGATTTACTCAAAATTGAAGGCATACAGAACCAGCATGCCTACCACAGCATCTTGCAGCGGCGTGCTATTCCATCCGGTTTGCGTTTAGTTGGACCATCATTTATTTTTCAACAGGACAATGACCCCAAACACACCTCCAGGCTGTGTAAGGGCTATTTGACAAAGAAGGAGAGTGATGGGGTGCTACGCCAGATGACCTGGTCTCCACAGTCACCAGACCTGAACCCAATCGAGATAGTTTGGGGTGAGCTGGTCCGCAGAGTGAAGGCAAAAGGGCCAACAAGTGCTAAGCATCTCTGGGAACTCCTTCAAGACTGTTTGAAAACCATTTCCAGTGACTACCTCTTGAAGCTCATCAAGAGAATGCCAAGAGTGTGCTAAGTAGTAATGAAACCAAAAGGTGGCTACTTTGAAGAACCTAGAATATAAGACATATTTTCAGTTGTTTCTCACTTTTTTAAGTATTTCATTCCACATGTGTTAATTCATAGTTTTGATGCCTTCAATGTGAATCTACAATTTTCAGAGTAATGAAAATAAAGAAAACTCATTGAATGAGAAGGTGTGTCCAACCTTTGGTCTGTACTGTATATGTATAAAATTATCCATAAATATTTATATATTTTCTAAATGTTCTCTGTAGGCATAAATTTTAGGTTATTTTTGAAAGGGTGGCAGAATGGGAAAAATTGCCTCCAGAGCAGTGAGCGTAGGTGCAGGTTCAATCTTTAACAGGGGAACCACAGAAGGCCTATTATGATTTGGCTCTGCAGGGTGCAAAAGAGTACATCATGTTGAAAACAGAGATCCTGACACATCTAGTACTAATGGTGGCTGTCAAGGTGCAGCGGGTGCACCACTGCAGATATTGCGGTGCCTAACGTCCCCAGTTCCAAGTGTTTGACTTACTACATTTCATTTAAAAGTGGTTGCAACTGGACTGCTGAAAGCGATTCTGATGGACCAATGGACTCCATTCGTAGCAAACTTCGTGAGAGAATTATGCAAAGTCCTGTAGATCACAGAACTTTGGACCTCAATGTACCACCTGCGGACAGACGGACTCTTGGAAAGATTTAATAAAATGTTGAAGAACATGTTAAACAAGATTGTGAAAAAAGTTGGGCTAGACTGGGATTGTCTACTACCATACTTGTTGCTGTCCATCAGAGAAACCTACAGGCTTCTAAAGGGTTTTCTTAATTTGAGCTGTTATATGGCCAACACCTCCATTAACTCCTGGATATACAGTGGGAAAAAAAGTATTCCGTCAGCCACCAATTGTGCAAGTTCTCCTACTTAAAAAGATGAGAGAAGCCTGTAATTTACATCATAGGTAGACCACAAGTATGAGAGACAAAATGAGAAAACAAATCCAGAATATCACTTTGTCTAATTTGGAAAGATTTTATTTTTGCAAATTATGGTGGAAATTAAGTATTCAGTCACCTAAAAACATGCAAGATTTCTGGCTCTCACAGACCTGTAACTTCTTCTTTAAGAGGCTCCTCTGTCCTCCACTCATTACCTGTAGTAATGGTACCTGTTTGAACTTGTTAGTATAAAAGACACCTGTGAGGTAAATCCGGAGATATGACGATAAATCATGATATTCAAGTTATGTCAGGAAGCCCTCTCCTGGTGTCACCCCCCCTTTCCTTCACACAACTTGTTTAGCAACCCATCCCATGGCCATCTCCTGTGATATGGAAATTAGGTGATGTGGGAACAAAGGACACAGGATGACTCCCTGCCGTCACCCTGTAACAAGAGTTGTATCTCATTATAAGGCTCTGGAACTAGCCAGACAGAACGACTCCAGTAAAAAATGGTTCATATCTCGCAAGCCATATTTCCGATAAATACGGCAACCATAAAAATGGTGTTTTCGCATGCGGACGATGCTGGCACACCTTTTTTATGGGAGCGGGAGCTTGGGAAATACCCCAGGCGTGATATCAGCCAATGTGGAACTAGTAGACAAGTCATGAAACCTCTCGTTCTGTAGCTAAATTCATAACTGTCACAATGAGAGCATTGGCGTCCGCCTACGACGCTCCCAGGCCAAGTTATGGCCATATTCCATGTTGTGGATTTTGTCCATAACTCCAGCCAGGGGTGGAGCAGTGCTCCCTCTGAGGTCACGAAGGTAGGAGGGGACCTGGATTTGTCCAGGTTGATAACCCTACTTCGGCCATTTTCCAGTGTTCTTTCGCTGGGGGTCACGTGTAGGAAACATCTGTGGGAGTTCCTGGAAACCTGGTCTACAGCGCCCCCCTGTGGCCAGACGCACAAGGTAACTGATCGAATTGCATACCTGTTTGTAACCCATGCTTTGATTGTAACTGTACTCTGACATATGTATATTCTGTAGATTCCCTATTGTATATATTGTAGTTTCTAGTGTGCTTTAGGCTGATTAAATTATATAATTAATCTTGGGCTGTTCTGTTATCTCGATCTTGAATCCCACGTCTGTGTGTTCGGCTAATAGTTACCGTAAATCGGTTGGTGGCAGCGAATTGTGCCAAGGATTATTGTGGGGAGGCCAGTGAGATTCGGGGAGATTTTATATATTCCGCCCGCGGAGGTCGGGGGAATATATACCTTACTCTCACCGGGGACCCTTCAATAATCGGCATAAGTAGTATAGCGGCCTCCTTGCTTATGGTCGGGCAATTCCATAATTGGCCTGACTATAAGAGGGGCGCTAGAGAGCGCGTCACGTGCTCTGTCTGTCGGTCGGGAGGTATAAAGGAGGGGTGACCCCCACTTGTTACCCCCCGATTGTGACGTACTGGTAGCCAGCGCGGGGGATTTCTGAGTGACCCCCCCGGTGGTTTGTGACATATTGGTGGCATAGCGGTGGGATCGAGATAATAGTGTGTGTGAGTGTGAGACCCATACTCCCAGACACTAAAGACTGCCTGCAGCAGCTGTGGCTGCTGGGGTCTTCAGACTAGCTCAACACTAGAGTGTCAGAGTGCAGATACTGTAAGGTGTGTGGAGGCATCAGGTGTCAGTTCTGTGTCAGTGACCAAAGTCTGCAAGAATGGCTGAGAGCACCAGGAGCAAAGCCAAAGGAATGGCCGATGCTCAGGCCAGAGACGATGAGGAGGTTGTCCACGAGCCCTCCAAGAGCCCGACGCCAGAGAACAGCTCTGCAGAGGACATCGCACAACCTGGCACTGCTGGACAAAATGAGGAGGAGCTCGCCCAAGGGTCCTCAACGAGCCAGATGCCAGCCCTCCGCTCTGCAATGGACAGTGAATCACCAGGCTCCGCAGCGGGCCGCAGATCACCACGTGCCATTCCACCGAGCCTGGGAGGCTCGGATAGCCTTCTTCAAATGGCTATGGCCCTTCTCCAGGCTGGAGACCAGGAGGGCTACAAGGAACTCCTGGCAGAGCGCAGGGCAGAGCGGCAGGCAGCGCGTGAAGAGCGCCAGGCAGAGCGTGAGGCTGCGGAGCGACGGCAACAGGCAGACCGTGACCACCAGCTGCAGCTAGCTCAGCTCCGGCCCTCATCAGCCACACGTGACCTTCAAGACACCAAACTTCCAAAGGTCCGTGTTGAGGACTTCCCAGTGCTGGAGAAGGATGGAGACTTGGACTCTTTCTTGACTGCTTTTGAACGGACTTGCTTGCAGCACCATCTGGACAAGGAGCAGTGGGCCAAATACCTGACCCCCCGTTTAAGGGGTAAGGCCCTGGATATCCTTGGGGACTTGCCTGCTGAGGCAGATCAGGGCTACGACACCATCAAGCGGGCCCTGATCCAACAGTACAACCTCACCCCAGAGTCCTACCGCAAGAAGTTCCGGAGCCTACAGAAGGGACCAAAGGACTCCTGGGCTGACCACAGGCGGGCACTTGCCCGAGCTGCCGACCACTGGACCCAAGGCCTGCAGCTTTCCACCGGACCGGAGATCCTGGACTTGTTCATCACGGAGCAACTCTTGTGGAACTGCCCTGAGGATCTCCGCCAGTTCATCCGAGACCAGAAGCCAAAGGGGTCCACGGCTACAGCTGCCCTGGCCGATGACTACACCAACAATCGGGCTCCTGAAGCCAGGAGAGCAGCCACCAGCAGCACCTGGAGAGGGGGTAAGATGAATTCTGCGACTGCCCCACCTGCCCCTAGACTGCAGGGGGTGTCCCCCTCAACTCCCCTCTCCAGGCCCGTGGCAGAACCAAGACGGTGCCACCAGTGCAACCTACCTGGACACTTCAAGGCCATGTGCCCTCAGCGTCCCAAGGCCCCGGCTCCGTCCCCGTCCCAAGGGCCGCCCAAGGTGTATTGTGTGGGTGGGGGTGGTGGTAGGTCCCTGGACAGCTTCCAACCTGTCACCGTCGGCTGGTCTGTGACCATGGGACTGCGAGACAGCGCCTCGGAGGTGACTCTGGTGCGGCCTGAGATGGTGTCCCCCCAAGACTTGATCCCTGGAAAAACCCTCGCTGTCTCCGGGATTGGAGGCATTGACCCGGCGCTGCCTGTTGCTGACATTTATGTGGACTGGGGCGCAGGGCGAGGGGTGAGGGAGGTGGGGGTAACTGATCGGATCCCCGCAAACGTGCTACTTGGGACAGATTTGGGGCAGATAACCTCCCAGTTTGGGCCCCAACCAAGGGCTGAACCTTCAGCCAGTACTGACATGCCTCCGGACAATGTTAATGTGTTATCTATGAATGATGTAAGGGAGGAGGGAGTGAACTCTGATATTTCTGCTTGCATAGACACCATAGACACACACACAGCTGCAGCTGTGACAGGGGAGGGGGTCAGAGAAAGGTGTGACAATGCCTCTACAAGTAATCAGCCTGTGAGCTGGGATCTGTTGCCCTCTGCAGGGATAAGCAGAGAGCAGGGTGCTGCAGGGGGAGGACCAGTGTGTGGGGTGGGGGCTACCACAGCAAATGTGGGGTCCCCAGAGATTTCACAGCGGGGTTCTGTTGCTGCAGGAGGGGAACAGGCAGGTGAGATTGGGGCCGGTCCAGGAGCGGAAGTGCTCCCAGGTAAGATCTCGGTGCATGGTTCCCCCACAACCGGGGTGTCAGGAAGCCAGGTAGGTCTGCCTGAACCGGCGACTTGGTCAGGAACGGAGGAGGAGCAGGCACGACCCACGGTCGCAGCGGCTGTGGCCGCTGTCACCCGCAGTGGGAGTGCTGGAAGCCAAGGGGCCTCCCGGAGGTCCGATAGCTCTTCCCCTTCTGACCAAGTGGCAGCCGAGTCAGGTGGAGGCCAGGACACAGGTCCCGGGGTACTGACTGAAGATGTGACAGTCTCGTCGATTCTGGCCACATCTAGTCAGGGGTTTCAGGCAGCGTTAGAAGCTGACGACAGCCTGAAAGCTCTTAAGGAGCAGGCGGCCCAGCCTCCCTCGGACTCGGACCCGGAGCGAGTGGTCTGGGACCAAGGACGGCTGTACCGGGCCACGGTCCAGCAGGGTTCACCGGAGGCGTGGCCCAGGGACCGACAGTTGGTGGTACCCTATCCGTTCCGGATGGAGTTGTTGCGGATCGCACATGAGATTCCGATGGCCGGACACCTAGGGATCGCTAAGACCAAGGCCAGGTTAAACCAGCATTTCTACTGGCCAAAAATGGGGGCCGATGTGGCTGCCTACTGCCGTTCGTGTGAAACCTGTCAGAGAGTGGGGAAGGCGGGGCCACACCCAAAAACCCCACTAGTATCTCTGCCAATCATCGATGAGCCTTTCAGGAGGGTGGCTGTGGATCTGGTCGGCCCGCTGGCCATCCCCAGCAGCTCCGGGAAACGCTTCATACTGACGGTAGTGGACTATGCCACCCGGTACCCAGAAGCAGTGGCCTTGTCGTCCATTCGGGCTGACAAGGTGGCCACCGCATTGCTGGAGATTTTCTCCCGAGTGGGTTTTCCCCAGGAAATGCTCACTGACCGGGGGACCCAATTCATGTCCCAGCTGATGGAGGCCCTCTGTAAGCAAGTCCAGGTGCGACATCTGGTGGCCAGCCCGTACCATCCACAGACTAATGGCCTGTGCGAGCGGTTCAATGGCACCTTAAAGCAGATGCTTAAGATGTTGGTCGACTCCCATGGGCGTGACTGGGAGCGGTATCTCCCACACCTGTTATTTGCTTACCGGGAGGTTCCACAGGCCTCAACAGGATTCTCACCGTTTGAGCTCCTGTACGGGCGACGTGTGCGGGGCCCCCTGGCTCTGGTGAAAGAGGCTTGGGAAGGGGATTTGGCCACCCCTGGAGTGTCGGTTATCGAGTATGTCATGCGCTTCCGGGACAAAATGCAGGCCTTGACGCAACTGGTACACGACAATATGGCTCAAGCCCAGGCCGATCAGAAGCGTTGGTACGACCAGAACGCTTGTGAGAGGACCTACCAAGTGGGTCAAAAGGTGTGGGTACTGGTCCCCGTACCACAGGACAAGCTTCAGGCAGCCTGGGAAGGCCCATACCTCGTGTACCAGCAGCTCAACCCTGTGACGTACCTGGTCACCCTGGACCCTGCCCGTGGAAGGCGGAAGCCCTTCCATGTGAACATGATGAAGGCACATCATGAGCGGGAGGCATGTGCGCTCCCCGTGTGCAACCTGCCCGAGGAGGGAGAAGCGGAAACCCTCTTGGATATGCTAGCCCAGGTCAGGGCAGGCGGATCCATTGAGGATGTGGAGGTTGGCCACCAGCTCTTGGAGGACCAACGGTCCCAGCTGTGGGCCACCCTACACCCCTTCCGGGGGTTGTTTACCAACCAGCCCGGAAGGACTGACTTGGCTGTCCCTCACGTGGACACTGGGGATCATCCCCCGATCCGGCGTTCAGCATATCGGGTCTCCCTGGAGGTGCAGCAACACATGCGCCAGGAGATTGACGAGATGCTGAAGCTGGGGGTGATCCAGGCATCCAACAGCGCTTGGGCCTCGCCTGTAGTCCTCGTCCCTAAGAAGGACCGAACCACTCGGTTCTGCGTGGACTACAGGGGGCTCAATGCTGTCACGGTCGCCGATGCGTACCCAATGCCACGCATCGATGACCTGCTCGATCAGTTGGCCGGGGCTCAGTACCTGACCATCATGGACCTGAGCCGGGGATATTGGCAGATCCCCCTGACTCGCAAGGCCAGGGAACGCTCTGCCTTTATTACCCCATTTGGACTGTACGAGTCCACGGTGATGCCATTCGGGATGAGGAATGCCCCTGCCACTTTCCAGCGGATGGTCAACACCCTGCTCAAGGGACTTGAAGGGTACGCGGCCGCGTACCTGGATGACATTGCCGTCTTCAGTCCCACCTGGGAAGATCACCTAGAGCATCTAGCACAGGTGCTCAGGCGGGTCCACCGGGCAGGTTTGACCATCAAGCTGGGCAAGTGTCAGCTGGCCATGAGCGAGGTCCAGTACCTCGGTCACCGGGTAGGCGGGGGAACACTGAAGCCCGAGCCTGAGAAAGTGGAGGCCATCGCATCCTGGCCCACCCCCAGGACCAAGAAGCAGGTGATGTCCTTCTTGGGGACCGCTGGGTACTATAGGAGGTTTGTTCCATGCTATAGTAGCCTGGCAAAGCCCCTGACGGACCTCACCAAGAAGAAGCTGCCCTCTGCAGTCGATTGGACAATGGACTGCGAGACAGCCTTCCGGGCCCTAAAGGACGCCCTGTCCAGCCCGCCCGTGCTACAGGCAGCCGACTTCACGCGGCCGTTTGTAGTACAGACCGACGCCAGTGACTTCGGCCTCGGTGCGGTGCTCAGCCAGGTGGACTCTGCGAGCCAAGAGCACCCAGTCTTGTACCTGAGCAGGAAGCTGTTACCAAGGGAAGTGGCCTATTCCACAATGGAGAAGGAGTGCCTGGCCATAGTGTGGGCCCTGCAGCGTCTGCAACCCTATCTATACGGGCGCCACTTCATCGTGGAGACGGACCACAACCCCCTCAGCTGGTTGCACACCGTCTCTGGGACGAATGGGCGACTGTTGCGATGGAGCCTTGCGCTCCAGCAATACAACTTCACCATTCGCCACAAAAGGGGCCGTGACCACGGTAACGCAGACGGGCTGTCCCGACAAGGAGAGGTCGCGGACGGGCGCACGGGGGAACACCGGAGTGTGCTGCCCCCTAGCGCCCTCAAAAGGGGGGAGGTGTGAGGTAAATCCGGAGATATGACGATAAATCATGATATTCAAGTTATGTCAGGAAGCCCTCTCCTGGTGTCACCCCCCCTTTCCTTCACACAACTTGTTTAGCAACCCATCCCATGGCCATCTCCTGTGATATGGAAATTAGGTGATGTGGGAACAAAGGACACAGGATGACTCCCTGCCGTCACCCTGTAACAAGAGTTGTATCTCATTATAAGGCTCTGGAACTAGCCAGACAGAACGACTCCAGTAAAAAATGGTTCATATCTCGCAAGCCATATTTCCGATAAATACGGCAACCATAAAAATGGTGTTTTCGCATGCGGACGATGCTGGCACACCTTTTTTATGGGAGCGGGAGCTTGGGAAATACCCCAGGCGTGATATCAGCCAATGTGGAACTAGTAGACAAGTCATGAAACCTCTCGTTCTGTAGCTAAATTCATAACTGTCACAATGAGAGCATTGGCGTCCGCCTACGACGCTCCCAGGCCAAGTTATGGCCATATTCCATGTTGTGGATTTTGTCCATAACTCCAGCCAGGGGTGGAGCAGTGCTCCCTCTGAGGTCACGAAGGTAGGAGGGGACCTGGATTTGTCCAGGTTGATAACCCTACTTCGGCCATTTTCCAGTGTTCTTTCGCTGGGGGTCACGTGTAGGAAACATCTGTGGGAGTTCCTGGAAACCTGGTCTACAGCGCCCCCCTGTGGCCAGACGCACAAGGTAACTGATCGAATTGCATACCTGTTTGTAACCCATGCTTTGATTGTAACTGTACTCTGACATATGTATATTCTGTAGATTCCCTATTGTATATATTGTAGTTTCTAGTGTGCTTTAGGCTGATTAAATTATATAATTAATCTTGGGCTGTTCTGTTATCTCGATCTTGAATCCCACGTCTGTGTGTTCGGCTAATAGTTACCGTAAATCGGTTGGTGGCAGCGAATTGTGCCAAGGATTATTGTGGGGAGGCCAGTGAGATTCGGGGAGATTTTATATATTCCGCCCGCGGAGGTCGGGGGAATATATACCTTACTCTCACCGGGGACCCTTCAATAATCGGCATAAGTAGTATAGCGGCCTCCTTGCTTATGGTCGGGCAATTCCATAATTGGCCTGACTATAAGAGGGGCGCTAGAGAGCGCGTCACGTGCTCTGTCTGTCGGTCGGGAGGTATAAAGGAGGGGTGACCCCCACTTGTTACCCCCCGATTGTGACGTACTGGTAGCCAGCGCGGGGGATTTCTGAGTGACCCCCCCGGTGGTTTGTGACAACACCCATCCACAACCTTAAACAGTCACAATCTAAACTCCACTATGGTGAAGTCCAAAGAGCCGTTGAAGGACACCAAAAACAAAATTGTAGCCCTGCAACAGGCTGGGAAGACTGAATCTACAATAGGCAATCAGCTCGGTGTGATGAAATCAACTGTTGAGCAATAATTAGAAAATGGAAGACATACAAGACCACTGATAATCTGCCACGATCTGGGGCTCCCCACAAGATCTCACCCCACGGGGTCAAAATGATCACAAGAATGGTGAGCAAAAATTCCAGAACCACATGGGAGGACCTAGTGAATGACCTGCATAGAGCTGGGACCACTGTAACAAAGGCTACCATCAGTAAAACACTACATCACCAGGGATTCAGATCCTGCAGTACCAGATGTGTTCCCCTGCTTAAGCCAGTACATTTCCAGGCCCATCTGAAGTTTGCTAGAGAGCATTTGGATTGTCCAGAAGAGTATTGGGAGAATGTCAAGGGGTCTGATGATGAAACCAAGGTAGAACTGTCTGGTAGAAGCACAACTCATTGTGTTTGGAGGAGACAGAATGCTGAGTTGCATCCAAAGAACACCATACCTACTGTGAAGCTTGGGGTTGGCAACATCATTCTGTGGGGCTGTTTCTCTACAAAGGGACCAGGATGACTGATGGGGCCATGTATCATGAGACTTTGAGTGCAAACTTCCTTACATCAACAAGGGCATGGAAGATGAAACCAGGGAGAAGGAAGTCTGCCATATGTACCATGCCAATCTAATTATAGTGAGATAGGGAATCTGTGAAAGCTTAGTGTTTGGTGGCTAAATCTGAAACTGATGTAGAAGTTGTCAAGGTGGCAGAGACACTGTCATCTGCCCAAAAGTGGCAGTGCCGAGAATTGTTTAATCACAACAGAGACTTGTTCTCAGAATTGCCAGGTTGTACTCAAGGCATAATACATAAAAACCTCATGGAACCGCATTTTCGAGTTAGTTTGAAGCCATTGGATTCCCTTTCCACGCCAAGCTGTGAACTTAAAGGAGGTGAAGTGAATATTGGGCAAAGGAGTGATTGAGTAGTCCAAGAGTGGCTGGTCCAGTCAAATCATCTTGATGCCAAAACCGGATGGAGAATGACGGTTCTGCAAAGAATACAGGAAGCTAAATGAGGTTTCCAAATTTGACTTATTTCTAATGCCTTGTGTTGATGAGCTCATTAAGAAGCTAGGGCCAGCCTGCTACATTACCTTGGACCTCAAGAAAGCGTATTAGCAAATTTCCCTTTCTAAACATACCAAGGAGAAGAAAGACTTTTCAATGCCAGATGAGTGTTTCCAGTATGTCTGGATGCTTTTTGGACTGCAAGGAGATCCAGCCACCTTCTAGAGAGCCATGGACCGAATCCTAGCTTCCCACAAGAAACACCCAGTGGCCTGCCTGGATGACATTGTGATCTTAAGCTAGGATTGGGAAAACCATTAGTCAAGGTCCAGGCAATATTTGATGCCATAAGGCAAGGTTTTTCATCAACCTCAAAAAAATGTGCTGTTGGGATGAAAGATAATAGACATTTAGGGCGGCGTCACACGCTACGATATATCAGGCGATATGTCGTTGGGGTCACGGATTCCGTGACGCACATCCGGCATCGTTAGAGATATCGTAGAGTGTGACAGCTACGAACAACTGTGAACGAGCAAAAATACTCACCTTATCGTTGCTCGTTGACACGTTGTTCATTTTCATAAAGTCGTTCCTCCTTCTGCGCGCCGGTTGTTTGTCGTTCCCGAGGCAGAACACATCGCTCCGTGTAACACCCCGGGAACACAGCGTACCTGCGTCCCACCGGCAATGCGGAAGGAAGGAGTTGGGCGGGATGTTACGTCCTGCTCATCTCCGCCCCTCCGCTTCTATTGGGCGGCCGCTGTGTGACATCGCTGTGACGCCGAATGGCCCTCCCCCTTCAGGAAGAGGATGTTCGCCGCCCACAGCGAGGTCCTTCGGGAGGTAAGTATGTGTGACGGGGGTTAACGACATTGCGCGCCACAGGCAACGAAGTGCCCGTGACGCACAAACGACAGGGTCGGGTGCGATCGCTCATGCAATCGCACGATATATATCGTTTCATGTAACGCTGCCGCCCTTAGGCTATGTTGTGGGCAGGGGTGAGATCAAGCCCCAAGTGAATAAGGTGGATACCATTCAGAACTGGCCACAACCCCGCTCAAAGAAACAAGTTAGAACATTCCTGTGCATCGTGGGCTACCACTGTCTCTTCATCCCAAACTTTGCCATGGGAGCCACACCCCTGAATGACCTCCTTAATGGCTAAAAGTCAGATATGGCAAAGTGGTCTCCAGAAGTGGAGACAGCCTTCCAAGAACTGAAGCTAGCCCTGTGTAAGCAACCTGTATTGGTGGCACCAAACTTTAATAAGGAATTTCTAGCCAGATGCGTCAAGGGTTGGGTTAGGTGCCCTCTTTTTCCAAGAAGTGAACAGTAAGGAACACCCAATAATGTTTCTGAGCTGGAAACTGTCTTCCTGTGAGAAGAAATACTCCATCGGAGTGTTTAGCCATCAAAAGGGCATGGGACACTCTAAGACACTACCTATCAGGTAGCATATTTAGGTTAGTGTCAGACCATGCCTCGCTGAGATGCATGTGTGAAAAGAAAATGAATAATGCTTGAGTAACCAGATGGTTGCAAGCACTCCAGGACTTTAGCTTCCATGTAGAGCATAGGCCTGGGAGACTGCATGGCAATGCTGATGCTCTGTTGAGGGTTCACTGTCTGATGGTGGAAGGGACCAAGCCCCCAGATTTGGAAGGAGGAGGACATGTAAGATGGTAATTGGATACGTCATGGAGGGTAGATATGTGTCACAGAGGTGGTTTTCTTCTGTGATATAAGCCACGTAGCTAGCTCCAATACATATAGTACTGAGAGGCTTAATAGGTTGTGTCAGGGTAGATGAGCAGTCAGAGAGATCGATGATACAGGATGCTCGCATATCCCCACCCTGGGGCATGGTATGGCAGGTAAAATGGAGACCAGTTGTCTCATTCTGTGTCTGTGTGTGGAGGTGTGCAGAACTCCAGTGAGTAAGCATTAAGTTTACTGTTTCTTTAAGTAACATAATGTAAAGTAAAATCATGTTACAATCATTGAATAATTAGTAATTACCATATCTTTCCTTTTACATCCTTTTATTTCTATAGAAGGTGCTTATGTAATTGAATAACACATTACATAACATTGTGTCTCCGTTACCCATGTAATATCTGATTAGACAAAATAACCAAGGGCATTGTTAAAAGCAAAACAGCCTTAATTACAGTAATTATCAGGTCTTTACGGAATGTGGGCATGTTCCCAAAGGCATGTACTCGATGACAAGTGACAGTAAAGTGGTTATATCATGAAGATAATGGTGTATATAAGATACGTGATAAAAGAAGGTCCACCTTCAAGATCTCTGTCTGTGAGCCATTACGGAAAGTTTGTCTTCCACTCTGGTGGTCTCGGGTCAACCCATTAGTTTGAATAGCAGGTCCACAATACCATATTTTCTCATTGTTTCTGAAATGTTCAGAAGACTCTAGATAAGGCCTCGGTTCCACTGGCACTTTGCATGGACAAGTGCAATCCGATAAAACATCAAATTGCTCTCACTCTAGTGCAAAACTATGGGGCAGTGTCCATCTACGATTTATTTCTCATGCTATAGCAGCATGCAAAATGAATCACAGCATGCTACTGTGGCGCCCTGGACTAGCCAGGTCATCACAGATAACACACAAACACCCCACCCCCATTATACAGGGACATCAGCCAAACACAAAACCCTTGTTGCCTCCCTCCAGTGTCTGACGTCCACACCAGGTGGGGCGGAGCCAAGCGGTTGGGGGCCAACCCACCGAGGAGTTCACAGGCCTGGAGGCAGGGAAAGTGACAGAACAGTTTAGGAGTTTGAAGAGTGAGGAGTAAGCACTTGGGTGTCTGAGTTTGTGGCCCAGGCACTGACAGCAAGGTTGGCAGACGGTGGTGGCCGTCTGCAGGACTGGTGAAGCAACGCGGAACTGTAGAACCGGGGTAGGGCTTTGGCCCGCGGGTACCGACCGGGGAGCAAAGTGAAGCTAGCACACACAGGCAGGGCCATCGGACCCCGACCAGGCTTGGAGCCGCCGACAATAGTCAAATCCGAATGTGACCGGAACCCCAGGGGTTTCCTAACAGCAAAAGTCCCGATTGAAGGCAACCGCCCACACTGTGAGGGTATACAGCTACCGCCTAAGGCTAGAGACCTAAGGGACAGCGCCTGCGGGCGAACGGGCTCCTCCGGTACCCATACACCGGGGAGCGGACTACCGTTGGGGATCCATAGTAGTCAAACGAGAACATCAAGGTGCAGGGAAAGACAGCCGCCATCATCTGTCCGGGGAGAGACAGCAGCTGGCTGCGGGACCCGTCTATCCAGCCGTTTGGTTTACCAAGGATTTTGTACATTTCTTACTGAGTGAGTACACCCGTGCCATCCGGCACCGCGCCGCGCTGTCCCTGCAGCTCACCAACCCTGCCTCCCCATCACATCATCGGGCCCCGGGACTACCGACCCCTACCCACGGAGGGGGAAAACAACATCCCAGCTGCTCTCTACCATCGCTCCCGGGATCCCCGTCACCAGCAGCGGTGGTGCCCATCTTCACCACGACCCGTGGGTGGCGTTACGGACTAAATCCCCCAAACCAGCCACCCTTTTCACTCACGGGCGAGGAGCGCCGCTCGAGTCCCCGGATGCGGCCCACCGCTCGAGCCACCGAGCAGCAGCCACAGCAGCGCCGGACCCGAGCGTTAGTGAGAGCACAGCAGTGGCAACGTCCTCCCCGCCCGCGACACTACATTTGGCAGCGAGTCTCGGGGTCACGCACCCCCATACACTGTGTGCAGAATTATTAGGTAAGTTGAATTTTTTTTTATCATTGATTAACAACTATGTTTTCAATCAACCCAAATGACTCATAAATATCAAAGCTTAATATTTTTGGAAGTTGGAGTGGGTTTTTTTTAGATTTGGCTATCTTAGGAGGATATCTGTTTGTGCAGGTAACTACTACTGTGCAGAATTATTAGGCAATTTAATAAAAAACAAATATATTCCCATCTCACTTGTTTATTTTCACCAGGTAAACCGATATAACTGCACAAAATTTAGAAATAAACATTTCTGACATGCAAAAACAAAACCCAAAAAAATTAGTGACCAATATAGCCACCTTTCTTTATGATGACACCCAACAGCCGACCATCCATAGATTCTGTCAGTTGCTTGATCTGTTTACGATCAACATTGTGTGCAGCAGCCACCACAGCCTCCCAGACACTGTTCCGAGAGGTGTACTGTTTTCCCTCCCTGTAGATCTTACATTTTATGAGGGACCACAGGTTCTCTTTGGGGTTCAGATCAGGTGATCAAGGGGGCCATGTCATTATGTTTTCATCTTTTAGACCTTTACTGGCCAGCCACGCTGTGGAGTATTTGGATGCATGTGATGGAGCATTGTCCTGCATGAAAATCATGTTTTTCTTGAACGATACCGATTCTTCCTGTACCACTGCTTGAAGAAGTTGTCTTCCAGAAACTGGCAGTAGGCCTGGGAGTTGAGCTTCACTCCATCCTCAACCCAAAAAGGTCGCACAAGCTCATCTTTGATGATACCAGCCCATACCAGTACCCCACCTCCAACTTGCTGGCGTCTGAGTCGGAGTGGAGGGTCACATGACACTTGGCTGATGCTCACAGTAGAGGGTCATTAGCAGATAGCTTCTAATGCTCTTGCATCAGAAGATTTGCGCAAATGGTACCGAGGCCTGTAAGAGAGTGACTTCTTGGTATTTGGATGAGTTAGGGTATGTGCCCAAGTTCAGTGATTGGAGCAAAAAATCTGCAACCAATCTATTGCAAATAATGGTGTGTTGACAGCAAAAATGCAGCATCAAAGCCTGTGTGTTTTATGTGTTTTTTTTCTGTGTTTTGACCCATTTTCCCGTTCAATAATATGGGTGAGGTCTGCACCAAAAACACTGAAAGAATAGACATTCTGTAGATTTAAATCTGCTGCAAATCTGGAAGGAAAAACTAAGTAACATGCATGATAGTTCAAGAATCTTATTCTCTTTGCTGGAACTAGGAAATCCTTCAGGTTTTATGACAAATATGAGCAGAAAAAAACATATCAAAACTTGATAAAACTGCAGTGTGTGCACAGATCCTTAGGAAGCTTCTGAAGGCTTTTTGTGTGTTTGGCATGTTTGGCAGGGATAGGAATATTGGGTGTTCAATCCAGAATGGCAAAATGTTTTTTGCTAAAAACTTAGCTCTTTCCCAATATATCATGTACTATTACATCTTATGTCGGATCCTGTGTGTGATGCCGGCTCAAAAGTTGAGCCTCTATCATACCTAGCAGATGATGGTTGTGTTGTACAGCCATCATCTGCCTCTAATAGCAATGAGTATAGTCTACCTTTAAATGCCACTGTCAATCGCTGACCGCTACATTTGCAGCACATGGTCCTGGTCTTGGGATGATAATCATTTGCCATGGCAGGTGTGGACTTACGGAAGAACTCTGTCCCTGCCATGATGGGATTTCTATGAAGACCAGTTGAAGTTCACAGGAGATTTTTTACTATATAGTGCAATACAATCGCAGATTAGGGGAATAAACAATAAATTAAAAATTTAAAGGGAACCTGTCAGGTCTCATATGCGTTCTAACCTACAAGCAGGGTGATGTGTGGCCTAGTAACCCCTTCCTTCCCATCCCTGTGTTGTAATATTGTGTAATATGAATGTATAAAAATATGTTTTATTACTTACATGTTCCCTATGTAAATGATCAGAGGGGCTAGCCCCATGGCCGTTTGCACTTTTTTCATGGTATCACGCCCCTGTGGGCATGATACCATGGATTTACATGAGCGATGTCACCGTCAGCTCTTTGAGATCCCGTGCATTTGCGCTTGCCATTCACGCAGTCTTGTTATCCGGGTGCTTGCTTCTCGGCTTCAGATGTGCTCTGCGCATGATCAGAAGACTCCTGCGGTTCCGACCATAAAGAGACATCAGATATAAAAAACATCATATTTACCCAAAAATAGTATCAATAAAAACATAACAACATCCGCTCAACACGCAAAAACAAGCTCTCACGCAAATCCATTGACATAAAAATGTTATGAATTTCTAATTTATTTTTACCACATGCTTACAAGTATTTTTTTCTAGAGATGAGTGGATCAGGCAAAATTCGAATTTGAATGCACATGCTGATTTTATAGAGAAATTTGATTTGCAGAGTTATTCTCCGTATATTTAATGTCCCTTATTATTCTTGGAGTCTCTCTAGACCCCAAAGCATAATAACTGTAATATGTAAACATAGGGACAAATTTTATACTTACCCTCCTACACTCTCCAAACCCGCCGCTACTCACCGCTGCCTATCCGGTCCTCACTACATCTCCTGATTACCACCGCTCGCGTTCGAATCTTTGGCTGGAGTAGGTCATTGCAGTGTGGGACATCATGACGTTACGTTCTGTGTACATACATGAAGCCCTCCTGAGGACCATGGTACCCGAAAGTCTGACACAGTGCGAGAGGCCCGAAGATTCCTTAACAAGTGGCGTGAGATCAGAAGATGTGGCCAGGACCAGTTAGGTGGTGTTGAGTAATGGAGTGATCAGAGACGTAAGTGATAATGTTAGTATAATGATTTTTACATTTTTCTTAACCTTGTGATGGCTCTTTATTGTTCATTTTGCTGAATCCAAGCGGAAGGGAATTTTGGCAAATGGAAATTTTTGTGCAGTTACAGTAGAATACAAATTCATTCGAATTAAGTTGTTCATCTCAAATGTTTACCATACAATGAATACCATAAAAACAAAATCCAAACAAACAATTAAAATGCATATGAATTTTTTTGTCTATTTCCAGAACATTATATGATACAATTAATTTTATTGAAAACTACATCTCATCCTGCAATGAAAAACCCTTGATACGGTAATGTTGGCATAAAATTTAAAAAATAATGGCTTTTGGAAGAAGGGGATGAAAAAAATAAGCGTTAAAAATGGAAAACAAGAGATTGCGAAGAGGTTACATTTGTCTCTGGATTGTGGTAGATGTCATATAGGTTATAGGTAACAGAACATAACTTAGCAGTTAAAAGCTTTGGTGCACAGTCTAATAGTTACAGTCTGCGCCACACCACTTGGAGGTTACAGTTTGAGGTATAGAGCTTGCTGGTTACTGGTAACTCACAATATCACAACCTTTGGCACCGCAGGAGAGGCTTCTCTGCAAAGGACATGTAATGCTCCCTGCTGGTGAAGGCGGTGAGCGGGAGTGCACCCACTGGACCACTAAGGGTACTCAGGCTTACCCTTCATGAGAGGGGCTTAACTAAGCAACAGCCACGAGGAAGAATGACAGGTGCCCCTCCCAGGGCAGTAACCATGACTGTGGCAGAGCAGGGAGACAGCAGGACAGGTGGACACAGTCGTAGACTGGATGGACAGGATGGGTACTGGCAGGACAAACAGGGTAGAACAAGAGACACAGTCTGAATGTGGAATGGCTGGACAGGCAGGAGCAGGTAAGGAACTTCCGGCATAAGTCATCAGGCTTAAGTCACCACGCAAGGGACATCAGGCATTGAACATCACATACAGGTGCAGCCAAAGCAGGACCTAAGGGGGAACTCTGGTCTTCAGGGTCCAGGTCATCAGACACGGAACTCCAGTCATTCGGGTCTAGGATATCAAGCATGGGATATCAGGCACAGGACAATGGACATGGGTGCAGCTAAGGCGGCTGGGGCAGACAAGACGACAGGTGCAGGGTGGTACCAGGGAACAGACAAAACAGGTCCAGGTGAACATGCAATACAGACACTGTTGTGTAGAACTGGTTGCATGCAGGAAGGGTGCTGGAGGTTGGAAGACCAGAGCAGACAAGCAGGACCAACACACAGCTAGGATAAGGAATTGCTCTGGCCTACCTACCAGGGGAGGGAGCCTTAAATACCTGGTGCCTCTAAGCGATAAGATAAGAACACCTTAGCAAGGAGTGCCTGCTTCCTCTTAAAGGGACAGGAAGCGTGAGAGACCAGCAGTATGCACATGGCCTGGTGCCTAGGCAGGAGCTGAGGACCGGCACAAATGTGGGCATCTGCAGGGGGAGGGGCAAGCCGGGGATTGCACCACACTTGACGGCCATACAGGAGTACAGAGGACCACATGACACAAGGGCGGCCATGCAGTTAAGCAGAGGACCGCACAGCACGAGGATGGGTATGCAGGAAAGAGAAGAGTGCAGGGACATGATGCTAGGATACCGCGGAGCGCCGGAGCACTAGGGAAGTCGGCACTAGAGGACACATATATTCTACTTAAAAGAGAAGAGCAAAACTCCCTGGGTGACGAGCTGATAGAGAAATCATCCTTGTGAGGCTCAAATAGATAGTAATGGTGGGTCTTATTCACATAAAGCCTCTACCGGAAGTTTTGATTTTTGGTTGATGGTTACAACGATATCATATGACTAAATATATTTAGCAATAATTTCAATTTTAAATTGCCCGATTTAAAGAGGGGAAATTAAGGTTTTGTCGGGATTCATATCTCAATTACACGTAGTATAATAAGACACATATCATATTATAAGTGAAATATTTAAAATGATACAGGCAGTGAATTGAAAAACAATTTAATCCATTAAACATATTGCAGTATGCCCAGCCAATAACCCAAATTTCTCTTCTGTCATCGCTTCAAAGAAATTTTTCTTCATATGTCTGATGTCGGATGGGCTTGACTAGATCCCAAATATTAAAATAGTTTTTCTCTAACAGAAAGTGTACGGGAGTCCTGGGTGGTATTCTGTGCTTTTCCTTCCAAGCTGGCCGGTCTCCAATCTAATGTTCTTCATTTTAGCTGAAAATGAGCAAAGTGGAAGAAGCAGTGTATAATGTTCCATGCCAGGATTTGATTTCCCACAGTTCTTTGATCGAAGGAAAAGATCTATATTTCTACACTCAACCATTTTAATTAAGAAGCACATTTTTAAGTTCTGACAAATGTATATGAGCTGGAACAAGTCTGCTACATCAAATACCCGGTGTCCAAGTGTCCTTCATTTTTTTTTTTTAGGGGGGGGAGGGGGAGACAGGTGGCAGTCTTTAGCCCTGGCTGAAATTATTCTTTTTTTTGCACCCGTTCAATATTTCTTCATTACAGCACATTATATTGGTAGGTACCAGTCTGAGTCCCAGCTTTAACCCACGTAAAAGAAAAAAAAAGGATTTAGATAAAAAAAGTCAGTACTTACTGATGGGTTGTAATATCATCCATGGCTAAGAGTGGCACTGTTTCTGGGGAAAAAAAGGTAGATCCCATTTTCTGAAAAATGCTTTCAACATATAGTAAGGACCTAAAGGGAACCTGTCAGGTCCAATATGCACCCAGAACCACAAGCAGTTCTGGGTACATATTGCTAATCCCTGCCTAACAGTCCCTGTATCTAGTAGCATAGATAAAGAGATCTTTCGAAAAAGTATTTCTAAAGATCCTTTATCATATGCTAATGACGCCAGGGACTAATCGCAAGGGCGTTACTTCCCTTGCCTAGTCGGCCCTCTTAGCACATAAGCATGGACTTTGATAGGCAAGTTTTTGGGAACGGAGTGTAAAAGTGCTGGGACTGTGGCGCCCCTGAGGCTCAGTCGCCACAGGGTATTGCATCTGACTTAAGGTGCAATGCTTATTCTGGGCAAGAAGAGGTTACTCACTGGTGTTTTTCACTTACACAACATCCAGCCAGTGAGTCAGCCAGTTACACAACTCAGGAAGCCAGAAAGCCTGGGAAATTCCCGGTTACTGGGACAACCACTGGTGAGTCATCAAGAAGATGGGGGTCGCACTGAGGGAGTAAGGAGCACACAGACATTTTCACTTTAGAATAGTCTCTGAACAACACGGTCGCAGGAGAGAGTGCTTGAAAGCTTCTCCTGCTGGAACCGGGCAGACTGGAAAAGGGAGAGAGGCAACTGGTGGAGCTAGTGAGATAGAAGAGAATATGGCAGCTGGAGGTCGAGCCTAACCATTCCCACAGTGCCAGCGCAGACAGGGTGCAGAGCCCTGTGGTGGGACATATTCCACGTTGGACCACCAAAATCTCCAGGGGATAGGGATTCCAAATCCCATCACCCACCACCCATTTTCCCGAAGCACAGTGACACATAGGGTCCAGGGTCGAGATTACGGTCCCATGGTGGATCTGCGCCACCTGCATATGGGAAGGAATGCTTTACAAGAACACCGGGTCCCCAAGTTGCTTCAAGCTACGCGGATCCGCAAGTAAGTACATAGGAGGAAGGTCTCACACTCCACAGTCACCGGTGATTGCTTCTGACTTACCAGGGACCGGCTGGAACCCATTGCAGCTGAGAGCGGCACCAACGGTGCATCTTACGAACTGTGAGTAAAAAGAACTTTGAACCGCAGCCTCGGTGTCATCCTTGTCATTGCCGGTGCCGCCGCACCTCAGGGCACAAAGCCGGGCAGGCTGCTGCGACTACATGACCAGCCACGGCCTGGCGACAAGTAACAGGTATGAGACTGAGCCCCTGCCCCCTGGGTGCCACAGGACCCCCCTTATCCTGAATTATTGTTGCTCCAAAGTAGTTACTCTCATGGGTAACCACCACTCCATTTTCTTTTTTGGGTCTATCGAAGCAGTGTTGTGCATGTGCGATCATTGTCTGCATAGACAGTGAAAGGGGGTAGTGGTCATACATGAGAGCCACCTCTCTATTTATACAGGACTTTGATAGTCAAAATCTTGGCATCGGAGTGGACAAGTGCTGGGACCCCCCGTTATCCTGAATTATTGGTGTTCCAAAGTAGTATCTCTAATGGGTAACCACCACTCCATTCCCTTTTTTTATGGAAGCCGTATTGTGCATGTGCGATCACTGGCCACATAGACAGTAAAAGGACTGGTGGCCACTAGAGATGAGGAACCTGTTTGGTTCGTGTTCGGCAATTTCAGACTTGGTATGAGCCTTGACCAGCCTTGACCAGTAAGTTTGGGCTCGTCTTACCAAACAGTTTGCTCAAAAATCGGCAATGTTTGGTAAGTGTTCATTTACAGAAAACCCACTCTCAGCTATGTCAAGTTTTGGCATGGCTGTGATTGGCCAGGGAAGTCACTGTAAAAAAATAGGATGCAAAAGGGTTAAAGCATTTTATTTATTTATTTTATACCACGATAGACCCGCAGACAGGGTCTCTGATTCCAACCGATCATTGACGCTGTCTTGGGGCGGGGTCTGACTGCAGCCAATCAGAGGTGCTGGTGATCAGGGAAAGCAGTGAGTATGGATGAGGGATAATCAGTGGCCACGGAAGTACAGCTACAGGAGCATGCCACTTTACAACACATAAGTTTGGCCTCCCATTTAATTCAATGGGCTTGGTATGTTTGCCGAATTGTTTGGTGAACAGCAGGAGGCTCGGTAAAGATCAGCGAACCAAACTTTGAAAGGTTCGCTCATCTCTAGTGGTCACTAGTCACACATATGCACTAGTGATATATTCACACAGGTGCCTCGGGTGATTGTGGGGGTCTCAGCAGTTGGGTAAGGAACACAATCTTTTGCTGTGTAAAAGTAAAGGGGGCTTTACACGCAACGACATCGCTAACAAGATGTCGTTGGGGTCACGGAATTCGTGACGCACATCCGGCCTCGTTAGCGACGTTGTTGCGTGTGAAACGTACGAACGACCGCTAATAATCAAAATTACTCACCTAATCGTTGATCGTTAACACGTCGTTCTAATCCCAAATATCGTTGCTGTTGCACGACGGAGGTTGTTCGTCGTTCCTGAGGCAGCACACATTGCTACGTGTGACACCGCAGGAACGAGGAACAACATCGTACCTGCGGCCGCCGGCAATGAGGAAGGAAGCAGGTGGGAGGGATTTTATGGCCGCTCATCTACCTCCCTCCGCTTCTATTGGGTGGCTGCTTAGTGACGCCGCATGAAACGCCCCCTTAGAAAGGAGGCGGTTCGACGGCCACAGCGACATCGCTAGGAAAGTAAGTACGTGTGACAGGTCATAGCGATGTTGTGTGCCACGGGCAGTGATTTGCCTGTGAGGCACAACCGACGGGGGCGGGTGCGAGCGCTAGCGTCATCGCTAGCGATGTCGCAGTGTGTAAAGCCCCCTTAATACATGTTGGTTGAACGACCTCTTTGATATATCCTGTATTTTACACATAATATCATTGATTTATTACATGGGTGTTATATATTTGTGCACCACTAGTGTGATCATTATTATTGATACACCGCCTGGTTACTTACATTGAAGCATATCATTATAAATTATTAGTAGATTTCACATTTCCAGCCATTGTCAAGAAAGAGTTAGTGTTTTCCTGCTCAGGTCATTCATCTTCCCGGCCACACATGTCACCATCCAACGATCATGTATTTCCTTGGCGAGAATAACCGGCCTGATCCCTTTTACGTTTGTCTCTAAGGTAAAAAAGCAAGAAACACAGAGCATGACCCGAGAATGTTTTACATTACAAATGCCCTCCAATCCCTTCATTTGGTTGCCTTTCAGTATTTGTTATACATGTCGCTCGGAACAGTCTTGTCTCATGCAAATACCGCGGCGCATTGATTTGCAGCAAGACTGACAGCTGTTCTCTGGTGTGCTGAACCACCAGCTCATTAATTGTGGCAGCGATCCCATGCCGTACATCAGTGATCTCAGGCTCGCTCCCTGCAGACAGGTGTCCATCACCGATATTCTTATGATAATATTTTTTCAGCGGCTCCGGCAGACAATTGAAATTCAGATACTTATAATCCCTTTAATAAAATCAAGAATCAGCGGAAAGCGTCCATGGAAATGGATCATTCCCTGGTGTTAGAGGCTTCCTGTAATTAATTTTTTGGACTGTCCTGGTGCACACCTTTCACCATTGTTCTCCTATATTTCCCCCTTTTTAATTTGCCTCTCTTTCCTCCTTCCCATCTGTTACCACCCAGGGCTGTATTTACAGTGTGCACCGCCTTGGGCCTTGGTGAATATATTAGTACAGTAATTGTGTACAATGAAAAGCTGCCCTGCTCAATAAAGGTTGTAACAGGATAAATGAGAAGCCGACATGGTGCAAGTGAATTAATCCAAAAATGACCTATAGCACAACAAAGACCTAATCGGTGCCCTATGGGCTCCTTGTGCCAGTGGGACTATGTGCCATCCACATCTGACTCCAGTATCATGTTTTCAGCAATTAAAAAGTATTCTTTACATAATAAAGGATACATATAGTTTAATATACGTTCAGTATCATTCATCAAGGTTTTTCAAGATCTCTTCTTGCTTTAATTCTAGAACTTTCATTGTTTACTAATAGTGAGTAAAATGTATCCGGGACTGAATACAGTAATAGTACAGGTATCTTGTATCCATTCAGGACCAAAACCGATCGGGAATAATGAAGGATCTTATTAAATGACAACAAGCAGAGATCTTAACCATTATAATTAAAACAGAAAGTGCATTGTAAAATTATATAACTTTTTTTATAATGTATACTAGATGTAGCACCCGGCATTGCCCGGGATAGTAACTAAGTGTCTCTCTCCCACTCACTCACTCACTCTTTCTCCCTGTCTCTGTTTCTCTTTGTCTGCCTCTTTGTTTCTCTCTGTCTGTCTGTCTCTCTGTCTGTCTGTCTCTCTGTCTGTCTGTCTCTCTGTCTGTCTCTCTGTCTGTCTCTCTCTGTCTTTTTCTCTCTGACTGTCTCTTTCTCTCCAACTCTCTCTCTCTGTCTCTCTGCCTGTCTCTGTCTGCTGCCACTCTCTCCATCTCTCTCTCTGTCTGTCTCTCTTTCTGTAACTCTTTGTCTCTTTCTCTCTCTCTCTCTTTCTCTCTCTTACTCTCTCTCTTTCTCTCTGTCTCTCCACCTCTCTGTCTATTTGTGTTTCTCTCTCTGTGTCTGTCTCTCTCTATCCACCACTTTCTGTCTCTCTTTCTGTCTCTCTCTGTCTGTCTCCATCTGTCTCAATGTCTGTCTCTCTGTTTCTCTCTCTATTTCTCCCTCTGTGTCTCTCTATCTATCACTCTCCATTTCTCTGTCTCTCTCTCTCTATCTGTATGTCTGTCTCTCTCTCTGTCTCTTTGTCTGTTTCTGTCTGTCTCTGTCTCTCTCTCTGTCTGCCTCTCTCTCATGCTCTGTCTATCTCTGTTTATCTCTCTGTTTCTCTCTATTTGTCTCTCTCTATCCCTGAGTCAAATGAGGGGTCTGTGCAAAATTTTGTGTTTGTAAATAGGATGGTGCAGATTCCTTTAGTGGACATACATACACACATACATACACACATACATACACACACATACATACACACATACATACACACACATACATACACACACACACACACACACATACATACACACATACATACATACACATATACACTCAGCTTTATATATTAGATTCATTATTTTAATCCTTAAATCTGTCGGCTACTGCTATATATGTAGGCGGAAGGCAGTATTCGGCAGCCACATTGCAGGTAATCACCATGACCAGTGTCATATTGTGACACTAACGTGGTTCCAACTTTGACCACTACTTCATTCACTGTCATTCCTTATCTCTGTGGCAGCAGGACATTATGAGTAACGTAGTTCAAGACTTAGGTCTTCCATATGGATGACCCGACCCAATAAAGTTCGGATCAGCCGGTTCAGCTAGACTTTAGATAAAGTTCTTGTCACATGGTATTGGGCTCCTAACTCACTGAGTGTCATGGCAGTATCAGACGCTGTTCAGACTACAGACTTCGAAATTCCTCTCTATGCTTTTTATGGTGTTTCTAAGTTGCATAGGCAGGTTTGGATGTCGAGCAGCTCTGTGCTCATTAATGATCAGACTAGCAGGAGTTAATTTCTGCTAGCCTGCTGGTTATCTTTTGGATCATACATTGCAAGAGACCTATCACAGATACTCCCAGCCTTTTGAAGATGGAGAAATTTGTCTTTCTATGCCGACTATAGCTTTTTGTTAAACCGATCTGAGTGCTGTTGTGTTCCAGCAACTGGTGATCTACTGTGTGTTGCTTGCTGTGCTGTGGAATTCCTCCTGTTGTCTGGCTATTTCTTCTCTGCTCTTCTTATTCCTTCTTATCATTTCTTGTCTAATAACTCTGTGTGAGCATGCTGGGTGATAGAGATTTGGCTTCCCCTGTTTGTCTATCACTGTTGGAGTTAACACACTCCTGTGGCAGCACTTTCCCCCTGGGGTTGAGATGCAGGTGGTTTTAGATCAGGGTTAGTAAGGAGTAGGGTACGACTGGCGGCTCAGACATCCTTACCATCAGTGACTCTGAGATAAGGGATATCCAAAGCCCCCCCCGAGTCTGAGGGCCAGTTTAGGAACCACGGTCCCCACTCTCCCCCATTCAGCATGACAGTTCTGTTCTGGACCAGAACTTGACCCAACCCTCATTGGAACTCACTGATTGGGCAGTTTGGGTCTCTGCCCACATACAGCCAGACATAAAAAGAGCGCTTCCGGGGGAGAGTTTTCCATTTTTTTTGTTTGGTGCACACTACATCCGCTCACGCTGTTTTTACCCCCAGTGTGTGCCAATCAAACATTGTATGGGCTCGCATTTGGCTGAGCACCAAGCGTACCTGAGAACAGTGATGCTCGTGTGAGTAGTTTGCACACTTAAAGCACCCGAACTCCAAACCCTAATCACTAGTCTTTCATTCACAGATGTATCCATATTAAGGGCGGCTTTGCACGTTGCGACATTGCACGTGCGATGTCGAAGGGGTCAAATCGAAAGTGACGCACATCCGGCGTCGCAGTCGATATCGCAACGTGCAAATCCTTTTTGATACGATGAACGAGCGCAAAAGCGTCGTTATCGTATCATCGCTGCAGCCTCCGACATTTCCATAATGCCGGTGCAGCGACAGGTGCGATGTTGTTCCTCGCTCCTGCGGCAGCACACATCGCTGTGTGTTAAGCCGCAGGAGCGAGGAACTTCACCTTACCTGCTGCCGGCTGCAATGAGAAGGACGGAGGTGGGCGGGATGTTTACATCCTGCTCATCTCCGCCCCTCCACTTCAATTGGCCGCCTGCCGTGTGACGTCGCTGTGACGCCGCACGACCCGCCCCCTTAGGAAGGAGGCGGGTCGCCGGCCAGAGGGACGTCGCACGGCAGGTATGTGCGTGTGAAACTGCCGTAGCGATAATAATCGCTACGGCAGCTTTCACTAGATATTGCACGTGCGACGGGGGCGGGACTATCGCTGCAGCATCGGTAACACATTGTTACCGATGTCGCAGCGTGCAAAGCCCGCCTAAGGCTGCTGTAGTAAAATAGCGAAGTGTACCAGGTGCAAAAAATGGAGGCACACCAGAGGGACGGATAGAGTGATGTGTGCTACATCTGTAAATATTTCACAATAAAAAATATGTGGTCTAAAGCCCACTTTACACGTTGCAATTAGTTGTACAATCGCATTTGCGATGTGACACGCCCAGGTTGCATACGGGATCTTATGAGATTGCACGTTGGTCGTTCATTTGCTGTCACACGTGCGTTAGTAGTCTATGTTAAATTGGTCAATTTTGTGTGCGATCCTTTAGATCATGTGTTCTGTGACGTATGCATTGGGCACCTTTTTTTTTTTTTTTATTTATTGACTTGCCAAGCGTGTGTAATGTGTAGGGATGTGTTTTTACTATGTCATCTGCCATTCAGCTCTGCTACATGGCCGCTGACAGCAGACACAGACACCGGCAGCCATGTAGCAGAGCTGAATGGCAGATGACAGCAGACACAGACAGAGCCGCACTGTCAGAATGAACTCGGGTGAACTTCACCCGACTTCACGGTCATGCTGTGGCTCTGTCTGTGTCGCGCCCTGATTAGCGGTCACCAGTGAAGGACTCACCGGTGACCGCTAATCTCCTAAGTTACTGAAGTTAGCAGCCCTCTCTCATACTCACCAATCCCCGATCCCCGGCACTGCACGGCGTTCACACTGCTCCGGCGGCTTTTACTGTTTTGAAAAAGCCGGCCGCCCATTAAACAATTTCGTATTCCCTGCTTTCCCCGCCCACCGGCGCCTATGATTGGTTACAGTGAGACACGCCCCCACTCTGAGTGACAGGTGTCACACTGCACCCAATCACAGCAGCCGGTGGGCGGGTCTATACTGTGTAGTGAAATAAATAATTAAATAATTAAAAAAAACGGCGTGCGGTTCCCCGCAATTTTAAAACCAGCCAGATAAAGCCATAAGGCTGAAGGCTGGTATTCTCAGGATGGGGAGCTCCACGTTATGGGGAGCCCCCCAGCCTAACAATATCAGTCAACAGCCGCCCAGAATGGCCGCATCCATTAGATGCGACAGTTCTGGGACTGTACCCGGCTCTTCCCGATTTACCCTGGTGCGTTGGCAAATCGGGGTAATAAGGAGTTATTGGCAGCCCATAGCTGCCAATAAGTCCTAGATTAATCATGTCAGGCGTCTATGAGACACCCTCCATGATTAATCTGTAAATTACAGTAAATAAACACACACGCCCGAAAAAATCCTTTATTAGAAATAAAAAACACAAACATATACCCTGGTTCACCACTTTAATCAGCCCCAAAAAGCCCTCCATGTCCGGCGTAATCCAGGATGCTCCAGCGTCGCTTCCAGCGCAGCTGCATGGAGGTGACCGGAGCTGCAGCAGACACAGCCGCTCCGGTCACCTCCACGCAGGTAATGAAGACAGCCGCGCGATCAGCTGCTGTCACTGAGGTTACCCGCTGTCACTGGATCCAGCGGTGGATGCAGCGGTGGCCGAGGGTAACCTCAGTGACAGCTCAGCTGATCGCGCTACTCACCTCAGTTGCTGCGTGGAGGTGATAGGAGCGGCGGTGAGTAGCGCGATCAGCTGAGCTGTCACTGAGGTTACCCGCGGCCACCGCTGGATCCAGTGACAGCGGGTAACCTCAGTGACAGCAGCTGATCGCGCGGCTGTCTTCATTACCTGCGTGGAGGTGACCGGAGCGGCTGTGTCTGCTGCAGCTCCGATCACCTCCATGCAGCAGCGCTGGAAGCGACGCTGGAGCATCCTGGATTACGCCGGACATGGAGGGCTTTTTGGGGCTGATTAAAGTGGTGAACCAGGGTATATGTTTGTGTTTTTTATTTCTAATAAAGGATTTTTTCGGGTGTGTGTGTTTATTTACTGTAATTTACAGATTAATCATGGAGGGTGTCTCATAGACGCCTGACATGATTAATCTAGGACTTATTGGCAGCTATGGGCTGCCAATAACTCCTTATTACCCCGATTTGCCAACGCACCAGGGCAAATCGGGAAGAGCCGGGTACAGTCCCAGAACTGTCGCATCTAATGGATGCGGCCATTCTGGGCGGCTGCTGACTGATATTGTTAGGCTGGGGGGCTCCCCATAACGTTGAGCTCCCCATCCTGAGAATACCAGCCTTCAGCCGTATGGCTTTATCTGGCTGGTTTTAAAATTGGGGGGAACCGCACGCCGTTTTTTTTAATTATTTAATTATTTATTTCACTACACAGTATAGACCCGCCCACCGGCTGCTGTGATTGGGTGCAGTGTGACACCTGTCACTCAGAGTGGGGGCGTGTCTCACTGTAACCAATCATAGGCGCCGGTGGGCGGGGAAAGCAGGGAATACGAGATTGTTTAATGGGCGGCCGGCTTTTTCAAAACAGTAAAAGCCGCCGGAGCAGTGTGAACGCCGTGCAGCGCCGGGGATCGGGGATCGGTGAGTATATGAGAGAGGGGGATAGACTGACATGGACAGAGAGTGAGGGACAGAGATAGTGACCGACTGACAGAGATTAGTGAATGACAGACATTGTGAGGCGCTTCAGAACGCAGCTTTTCAGCTGCGCTCTGAAGCAGGCCTTTTTTAAGCTGCGGTGCAGAGCGCACACCTGCGCACATAGCATCAGACACCAAAATCGTATGAGGGATGTCACACGTTACAATTGACTAGGTTCGTGCAACAAAACGCTCAATTCTAGAGAATGATACGATGTGTTTGCGATCAACGGTTTTGCGTTCAATCCTGATCGCACGTAGATGTCACACGCAGATACCTCACAAACGATGCCGGATGTGCGTCACTTACAACTTGACCCCATCGACGGATTGTGAGATATATTGAAGCGTGTGTAGCGGGCTTAAGGTTAAATGGGTTTATCTAAGTAGTAGGATGTGTCATCCATGAGGCTTCAGGGTCATATATATAAAGGTCCACACTAATCCAGACCCTGCGTCATGGAAAACATTACTGCACATTTCACACAATCACTACAATGTCGCAAAACACAGTGAAAACTGTCATGTTCTGAATACGCATGGCATTTGCAGCAGTTTGGTCTCATGCCATCCATGCTTTTTTTTCAGACCTATGGACTTTTATGGGTAATATTGATCTGCAGCTTGGATCAATATTGAAGTTGAGATTTTTTAGCAGCACAAAGTCGACAGAAAACCATGTACATGTGAATAAATCCATATAATAGGTACTGTGATAAACACAGACAGAAGATGTATAAGAGTCCTGGACATCTGAATGAGGCCGTACAGCCAGGAGCAAGACAAAGAGCATTTTCGTCTTCTCTTAAAGGGCACTTTACACGCTGCGTTCTCGCTACCGATATTGCTAGCGAGCGTACCCGCCCCCGTCAGTTGTGTGACACGGGCAAATCGCTACCCGTGGCGCACAACATCGCTTAGATCCGTCACACTACTTACCTTCCCTGCGACGTCGCTCTGGCTGGCGATCCGCCTCCTTTCCAAGGGGGGCGGTTCGTGCGGCGTCACAGCGACGTCACATGGCAGCCGTCCAATAGAAGTGGAGGGGCGGAGATGACCGGGCGGAAGATCCCGCCCACCTCCTTTCTTCCTCATTGCTGGTGGACGCAGATAGGAGATGTTCGTCGCTCCTGCGGTGTCACACACAGCGATGTGTGGTGCCGCAGGAACGACGGACAACATCGTACCTGCAGCAGCAACGACATTATGAAAAGGAGCGACGTGTCAACAATCAATGATTTTTGACGTTTTTGCGATCGTTGATCATCGCTCCTAGCTGTCACACACTGCGATGTCGCTAACAATGCCGGATGTGCGTCACAAACACCGTGACCCCAACGATATATCGTTAGCGAGATCGCAGCATGTAAAGCACCCTTTAGGCTATGTTCACATGTTGTGTTTTTGCAGCATTTGTTCATGAGTTTTATGCAAATTAAAAGCTGCTTTTTACAGTATCAGCAAAAGCAATGAGATTTCAGAAATCCCATGTACGTGATTGTTTTTTTTCCTGATTGAAATGGAAGACTGTTGCATTTTTTAAAGAGTCAGCATGTCAGTTCGTTCAGCTTTTTTTGCAGCATCTTTTCACCATTGAAAGCAATGAGGAAGTGCAAAAACACAATTACTGCATTTTTGCTGTTTTTGTTGTAAATAAAATTAACTTTAATAAACATGTACTGAAGATAACAAACCAAAAACGGCGAAAAGCACAATAAAAAAAGCAGCGAAAATAGCAGCAAAACCTTCTTTTTGGAAATGTGCCGCCCCTGCAGCGGTCGAACCGCTCGGATCCGGGGTCTGCTTTGGCTCGAGGGAATCCGGACCCGGGGGCTTGTGGCGCCCCTGACCTGGTCAGGCACCACTGAGTACTGCACCCATGCTGGGGACAGTACAATACAGGTAATCCGGAAGGCTGACCGGGGTGTGGTACACAGGCGCATAGTGATCAGGTCTCACACATGTACCCATGAGAGGACCCCTGGGGATCCCAGGAGGGGGAAAAGCCTTCACCTTCACTGGAATAGTGGAGGGGGCCAAAAGCCTCCATCTCCTCTCAAGGGGTGTGGTAAGAGAGTCTGGTTGCTAGGTGGCGTAGGCAGGCACAAAAGGGAAAAGAGAAGGAGGAGTAAACAGTCTAGAGTCTGCAGCAGAGGGTGGAGGAGTGAGGAGCAGGAAAGTGAAGCTCTGACAGGAGCAGCGGTGAAGGTCCCAGATGTGAGCCAGGCAGTGTAGAGTCCAGGGAGCTCGAGTGAGGAGCAGATCCCTGGGGCTGTGCAGTCTGACAGCGCCCGCGCAGTGGCTACTGACGGGGGAGAACGGTCAACTAGGAGGGCTACCCGAAATCCATCTTCAGCTAAAGAAGAGCACGGAGTGGGAAGTAAGGAGACTGCTAGAGAGAACCAGGCCCAAACGGGCGGCAGATCCCGAAGCGGAGATAGATCCAGCTTTCTTTTGCTAAACCTGCCGGTGTGGGGCTCTCAAAGCCCACGCCACAACACCACAAAAAGCCGCAGCCACGTAGCCACAGTTAGGGCCCATAGCTCACAGGAGGCAAGAAGCTGGAGTGATCTGGCCCAGGCAACAAGCACACGGCAAACGAAGGGGAGTGAGGCTTCAGCAACTTCCCTGGGTGACCCCCATAGGGACTCAAAGTCGGGGTCACCCCAAACCACCAAGGGCTAAGGAAGGCGAGTTAGTAGTCACCCTCACAAGTCAGCCTGAAGGACACCTGGTTCCCGCCTGGTTCATCCCAGCTACGCCCGGGTTACTCACCCTGCCACCTGAAGTGAGTAAAAACCCTGAAAGACATCCTGCCTGTGTGGAGTTATTCTGCGCCTTGTGGTACTACGCACCTACACAGGGCCCTGGGGCTTGCCTCACTCTCAGGAGGCTATTCCAACTAACTGCACTCACCATCAGCCCCAGGCGTCCCTCAACCTGCAGTGGCGGTCCCTACTGGCCGCAATACTGAGAGTGGCGTCACGACAAGTAGAAGATTTCCTACCTGTGACCAGATCCAGCTGAGTGGAGTCCCTGAAGGTAATGCACCGACACAACACCTGTGGGGCTTCACATCTGGCGTCACGAACAGGATAAGGACTAGACCTGTTCAGACAGGTGACCATGTGCCTGGGCGGTCCGCTTGAAAAATTGGAAGCGCCGCCATATTGCCACCATGAAAAGCGCGCTGAAAAACAACAGCAGCCCGCGCTGGAAGAAGTTACCGCCCACGAAGAGGTGTGGCTACCCAGAGATCCCCTGCAGAGTTCTGACCTCGCTTGTGAAGAGAGCGGAAGCGTCCAGAGACGGCGGGAAGGAAAGAGAGCCACAAGCCTGCTGCTGCAGAGAGAAGAGATGGAGTCCGGGCGTGGATACCCAGAACCAGGCTCTGCTGCCTGGTGGTGCCGGGAGCTTGCTATCTTCTGCGATCAGCTGGAGGCCAGGATTATGCGACAGCTCAGTGAGGGACGCACGGAGCTTCTGGAGATGGCTGCGGCGGTTCGGACCTACGAGGAGGGAGCCGCGCGACGCCTGCCAGATCGAGCGGCGACGACTCAGATCCCGATGGTGCCACTGATGGGTGAGTCCAGAGTTGCCCCGGCCAGCGCAAGTGCTCCAACCCCTGCTGCTACGACCGCGGTCCCAGAAGAGGCGCCCGGCGCGGCGACGCTGAGCCAGGCCGCAGCCATGCCAGGTGCGGCCCGCCAAGCCCCGGCCGCCGCAGCGATGCCCTGCTCGGCCCGCCAAGCCCCGGCCGCCGCAGCGATGCCCTGCTCGGCCCGCCAAGCCCCGGCCGCCGCAGCGATGCCCTGCTCGGCCCGCCAAGCCCCGGCCGCCGCAGCGATGCCCTGCTCGGCCCGCCAAGCCCCGGCCGCCGCTTCGATGCCCTGCTCGGCCCACCAAGACCCGGTCCCTGCAGCGACGCCCAGCCCAGCCTGCACAGATCCCATCGCAGCTGCGACGCCGATCCAGGCCGCCGCCATACAGGGCGCGGCCCGCCAAGACCAGGCCGCCGCCATACAGGGCGCGGCCCGCCAAGACCAGGCCGCCGCCATACAGGGCGCGGCCCGCCAAGACCAGGCCGCCGCCATACAGGGCGCGGCCCGCCAAGACCAGGCCGCCGCCATACAGGGCGCGGCCCGCCAAGAGATTGCATCACCATTTTCCCCGGCCTGCAAGGCCAGAGCAGACACCGCTCCCCAGTCCAAAGAGGTCCCTGCTAGGAAGTCCACGCTGGGGGAGGACCCCGCATACTGGCAGCTGAAGGCTGACCTGGAGGCCAAGTTCCCACAGGAGATGGTGGACAGATACATGCTCCCTCCGCACACCCCTAAGGCAACCCCTGCAGCAACCACGCTGAAGAGTCCACCGCCTGGGCCAGCTGAGGAACACTCATCCCCAGCGCTGCCACGACCAGAGTGCAGCGAAGAACTAAGGGGGAGAGGAGGGCAAGAAGCTGAGGAGTTGCCCCCGGAGCCAGCAGCAGTGCTAGTCCCAGAGCCGGAGATGCTGCCATATTCCCGTTGGGACGAGGAAGACCTGACACCTCCTGCGGAAGAAGACCTGCCCAACCGCCCCACCTGGGAGCTTGTAAGCTGCACTTCGCAGAATCCAGCCCGCGAGACACAGCGCCGCAGTAGAACCCAGTTTTCCCCTGCACCGCCATCCCCAGAGCAGAGAGATGACATCACGGCCAGAGACCTACAAGAAAAAAGGTTCCTGAGAAGAGCCAAAGCACAGGTCCGAGGACCCCTTTGCAGAGGAGTAGTGGAGGACTTCAGCCTCAAGTCAGGATACGGGTTCATCGTAGCACCTGGTATCAAAGAAGGCATTTTTGTCAATAGGAGAGACGTCAGAGCTAATCTGCCCAGAGGACACCCTGGCAGAAACTTAAAGATGGGAGACTCCGTACAGTTCACCATGCACCAAGGAGAAAGAGGCTGGTACGCGCTAGATGTAGTGCCATGTCCCAAAGAAGAAAGGAAAGACAGCCATAAAGAAAGAAAAGACAAAGAACCTACTGAAGAGACAACTACAGATGAAGAAAAAGGTCAAGGAAGCAACAGGTGCCGCAGCCCTACAGGCCCAAGCCCTGGTAAAGAGGAATCCGCCTAAGTTCAAGTAAAGTACAGCAAGTTTTGACCAGTTTGGAAAGTTTGTTTTGCAACGTTTTAAAAGTTCAAGTATGTGCCCACATAAACTTGTGTGAGAAAACCATAAACCTTAAGGCTATGAACTGGCTATAGCCACAAACTCTCGCAGTGTAAATAGTTACACCAAAAGGGCACCACCACCACCAGAGTCAGCCTGTTTAGGGGCTTGGCTCGTCTGCAACCAGGAGGAGCCCGTCCGTATATAGGGCCTTGGCTCGCCTGCGACCAGAGAGCATGCCTGTTTATGGTGCCTGGCTCTCCACCACAAAGAGGGTACCTGGTCAGCACCAACTGTGGAGGCCGCCTCTGCATCCTGCCAGAAGAGGCTGAAGGCGCGGATCCACCAGCCCATGAAAGCCGCCTCTACATCCTGCCAGAAGTGGCTGAAGTCGCGGCCAACGTGAAAGGGTTTTGGGTGGGTTAACGGACTTGTGGGTGGAGGGTGGTGATGTATGGTACCTGGTGCTTTTAAAAATGTTTTACATGTTTTAATGTTTTATGCATTTAAAAATGTTGTTTTGCAGCCCGAGGACGTGCTGGTGATAACTAAGGGGGAATGTGGCGCCCCTGACCTGGTCAGGCACCACTGAGTACTGCACCCATGCTGGGGACAGTACAATACAGGTAATCCGGAAGGCTGACCGGGGTGTGGTACACAGGCGCATAGTGATCAGGTCTCACACATGTACCCATGAGAGGACCCCTGGGGATCCCAGGAGGGGGAAAAGCCTTCACCTTCACTGGAATAGTGGAGGGGGCCAAAAGCCTCCATCTCCTCTCAAGGGGTGTGGTAAGAGAGTCTGGTTGCTAGGTGGCATAGGCAGGCACAAAAGGGAAAAGAGAAGGAGGAGTAAACAGTCTAGAGTCTGCAGCAGAGGGTGGAGGAGTGAGGAGCAGGAAAGTGAAGCTCTGACAGGAGCAGCGGTGAAGGTCCCAGATGTGAGCCAGGCAGTGTAGAGTCCAGGGAGCTCGAGTGAGGAGCAGATCCCTGGGGCTGTGCAGTCTGACAGCGCCCGCGCAGTGGCTACTGACGGGGGAGAACGGTCAACTAGGAGGGCTACCCGAAATCCATCTTCAGCTAAAGAAGAGCACGGAGTGGGAAGTAAGGAGACTGCTAGAGAGAACCAGGCCCAAACGGGCGGCAGATCCCGAAGCGGAGATAGATCCAGCTTTCTTTTGCTAAACCTGCCGGTGTGGGGCTCTCAAAGCCCACGCCACAACACCACAAAAAGCCGCAGCCACGTAGCCACAGTTAGGGCCCATAGCTCACAGGAGGCAAGAAGCTGGAGTGATCTGGCCCAGGCAACAAGCACACGGCAAACGAAGGGGAGTGAGGCTTCAGCAACTTCCCTGGGTGACCCCCATAGGGACTCAAAGTCGGGGTCACCCCAAACCACCAAGGGCTAAGGAAGGCGAGTTAGTAGTCACCCTCACAAGTCAGCCTGAAGGACACCTGGTTCCCGCCTGGTTCATCCCAGCTACGCCCGGGTTACTCACCCTGCCACCTGAAGTGAGTAAAAACCCTGAAAGACATCCTGCCTGTGTGGAGTTATTCTGCGCCTTGTGGTACTACGCACCTACACAGGGCCCTGGGGCTTGCCTCACTCTCAGGAGGCTATTCCAACTAACTGCACTCACCATCAGCCCCAGGCGTCCCTCAACCTGCAGTGGCGGTCCCTACTGGCCGCAATACTGAGAGTGGCGTCACGACAAGTAGAAGATTTCCTACCTGTGACCAGATCCAGCTGAGTGGAGTCCCTGAAGGTAATGCACCGACACAACACCTGTGGGGCTTCACAGGCTCACAGCCACTTCAAATGGAAAGTGGATATTTACAGGGGATTTTAGAGTTCGTAACGCCACCGTGGTTCGCGGTAAGGTGAGTACCACCGCTGCCGATGGGAATACCCGGGGAAGATGGAGTGGGGCAGCCAGGTGACATTCCCTCCACGGGTAGGGTAGGCCCCGGGACTCTAGATGATGGTGAAGCGGGGTGCGCAGGGCCGGTTGAAAGCAGGGGAGGACCATGTACTCACTTAGGCAGTATCAGTGATGGTGCGACAGCAAAGCAGACTCTGACAACAAGGTAAACCAAGTCTCTGGGTGCCGCTGCCCTCTTGGGGGAGCTCGTCCGGGTATCCGTCCCTTTATAGTACTGCCGGGTGATCCGGAGCCTGCCTCCGTACACAAATTAGAAGTGTTCTGGTGGCCCATTGGCTTAAAGATGTCCGGGCTCCGCTCTCTCCTTGTTGGTAATGGTGTTGTGCTCTCAAGGGCTCACGCGTGGGATTTCTGTGGGCTGCTTGGGTTGGAAAGCGCTATCCCCCTCGTTGCGCTAATGCCCCTGATTTCTGAGCTTCTTGGGGACAGTCCATAAAGTCACTATCCTCTGCAGGTTAATTTCCGGGTTGCCTGAAGCTACTCCCTGACCTAGGGTCATGTAACCCGCCATGCTTTCAGTCCTGGACTGGTTATTAGACTCAGAAGCCTCCTGTCCTCCAAGACCAGGTCTAGTCACCCAGCCTCAATACCCTGTGACCGGATCTCCGACTCCTCCGGGCCTAGACCACCGTCTGCGACCCAACCTGTAACCTACAGGGAGCCACTACTCCCTCAGCTCCTCACTTCTTGATGGCTAATACTGCTCTGTTCTACTTCCCTCCCACCAGTCTGCCTGACCCCTAGGTGGGCGGCCCTATTCCAGCTAGGCAGCCCCCTGGTGTGCCTGACAAGGTGTGGTGTGAGGCGTGGTTGGGATTTGGATGCTCATGGAGGCAATACCATAGGTTGGGAACTCAGAACCATGAGGGGTTGAATCCTGCACTAAAGAGTAGGAAGTGCAGTACCCTATGATGCCCTGACTAGTCCAGGGGCATCACAGAAACACCTTGTTTATTACTTCCAAGACATCACGTTTTGGCTGCAGAAAAAAACACAGCAAAAACACATTGTGTGCACATAGCCTAGGATTATTTCCTGCCATAAATATTTGGTGCACTTGTTTCTGCTGCATAATTTGGTGCCCGAAAAGCCCAGTGTTACAGTTCCAAGAAAGTGTATAGAGTTTATAGAAATCTCATACCGACTGTGCTTTTTCTGTTCTTTCTTAAAGGAAATCTGTCACCAGGTTTTTGTTCCCACATCTGTAGAGTCAGAGACCCTGATTCCAGTGATGTGTCACTTACTGAGCTGTTTGTTGTCATTCTGATAAAATCACAATCTTCTTTGCTGCAGATCTACCAGTAATTTGAATGTGGAGCTCTGGAACCCCGCCCACACCACTGATTGGCAGTTTCTGTGTACTGTAATCAGTAGTGGGTGCGGGGTTACGAAGAGCTCATGAATATGCTGGACTACCTGGCAGCACGCCAAATAGTCCTCTAATGATTAAACCGTAATTTTATCAAAACTACACTAAGGAGCTCAGTAAGTGACAAATCGCTGGAATCAGGATCTCTATGATTACGGTATGCTGCTCTCAGATTAGGTGGCAAATCTTTCCCTTTAAGCTGAGGATCTGACTTGCGGTGTGATTTTGAAATCTATAAGATGTTAATTTATCTTAGATTATCTTCTCACAATGAGATTTTGATGAGTTTTTGACACTGTGTATATTTGCTGCACATAAATCACAGCTTACGTTCCAGCAAAGTGGGTGAGATTTATAGAAATCTCATTCTCACTTGTGCTTTTCTTTTTTTTTACACCGTGTACATTGCATGTTTGATATCATGTCAATTTCTCTTCCAGGTACTCAGAGTTTTCTGTGCAAATTCTCTCCATAGAATTGGATTAAATGCAGAAAATCTGCAGACAAATAATGTACATGTGTTGTGTAAACACACTAAAAACGCAAGTGATCTGCACATGATTGTATCAATAAAATGTACTCAAACTCAAATATCAGGAATAGTGATGGGCAGATCCGGACTGTAAAAGTACGGATCCACGCGGGTTCAAAAGTATCCAAGCACCAACCCTAGGCCTGGAGTTCTCAGGGAACACTGGTAACGATCCGGATCCGGCAACTCAGGAAATTATAACAAAAAAAAAAGGAAAAATAAAGAAAAAAAGGAAAAAGCAGACGCTTTATACTTATAATGTCCCATGTGGCTGTAACACTACTTCTGGGGCCGCTCACTCTATTTCTAAGGTCACTCATTATCTTCCCCCTCCCACCAGCAGTCCCAGCGTCTCTGATTGGTCACAGTCAGATAGTGACCCTATTGTGTGTGACATCGTGAGTCCAACCAATCACAAATGGTGTGTGAGTACCTATAGTGTAAAAATAAATATTTAAAACAATTGTCGTAGGGCCCCACCATATGATACCTAGCAATGATAAACCATACAGCTACAGGCTTCAGCCCCCAGCCATGCGCTTATCTTGGCTGTTTATCAAAATAAGAGGAAACCGCATGTGGCTTTTTTTTTTTTTTAAATAAATAACTTAAAAAATCAGCTTGCAGTCCCCCACAATTTTGATACCCAGCCACCATAAAGCCCAACAGCTGGGGGCTGGTATTCTCAGACTGTGAAGAACTCGTGGTTATTGGCCCCCCAGCCTAAAAATAGCAGCCTGCAGCTGCCCAGAATTGTCACATGCATTAGATGTGACAATCCCAGAACTTTTCTCTGCTCATCCCGATTGCACTGGTGTGGTGGCAATTGGGGTAATAAGTGGTTAATGACAGCTCACAGCTGCCACAAAGCCCTAGATTAGTAATGGGTCGCAGCTATGATACTCCCCCATTACTAATCTGTAAGTGAAAAGAAATAAAACACAAAACACAGAATTTTTTTTTTATTTTAAATAAAATACAGAAAAACCTAGCCTTGATCAAGCCAAATGTCAAATTTATGAAGCTTCAGTATAAATATATCCAAATGTGTCTGGAAAAAGTGGCCAGGGCATCAGAGTTATGCAGATCGGCTGGGACATAAACAGTATTCTAGAATGCTGTATATAAGAACTTACTGGTGGTGGCCGCAGCTTATCAGGGACAAATCTGGTAACAGGTTTCCTTTAAAACTATGGATTTTGGAGAAGCAGCTAAGTTGGGTGCAAAGGCTTTACCCTGAGGGTAGCAATGTAGTGACGCACCTCAGGGCTTTGGGGTACACGGTCCCGGGCAGTATATTTACTGGGACAGTTTACTGGGGGTCACTTGAAAGGGGTTCTGTACATGGGAATGATAATAAAGTTTTTGCTGTGACGCCACCTGTGGTGTGCGCACCAGGTAGGGGGCCGCCGCTGCAGGGTTTTTCTCACTGGGGACCGATGTTGATTGCAGCCAAGATCGAGCCACTCCCCACAGGCGGAGTGGTTGCCTCGGGAGTTTGGCTGGCTGGCTGGTAGTGGGTCGTGGGCGCTGGAGCGCGGCACGGTGTCGCTGGTAAATAATGGAAATGAGGCAAGAGCTCCGGTTCAGGTGTTTTACTCATTGGTTAGGAGATTGCCCGAGAGGGTCCTGGTTCACCTCTGGTAAGTCTCTGATTATCCGGTGCAAGTTCCAGGCGGTTATTGGTGTCAGTGTAAATGTCCTGTTTGTCCTCACTGTCCAGCGACTAGCAGAAGGAACCTGGGCTGAGCTTCTGCTCACAAGCCCCAGACTCCGCAGCAGAAAGATGAGCTGTGTTTCGTCCCTCCAGCACTGGTGCTCTCCTGCACCCAGTCTGGTCTCAGGGGACGTCCCTCTAGAAAGCTCTCTATGTGTCATGGCTACCTCCTCTTATACTCCATGTAGCACCCGACCCCCAGTGGTTGTCCTGGTGCCCAGGAAGTCCCATACTACTGTATGGCTAACTCTCCCTGCCCACCCCAGTCAACCCCCCCCCCCGTGGGGAGGGCACCTAACTGCATGTGAAATGTGTCTTGTGTGAGCACCGGCAAACCACCTGTCACTTACCCCAGATAGATACTGCTCATTAATTCAGTTGCAGTACCTGTAGCGACCAGATGCTCAGGGGCGCTACAGTAGCAAAAGATTCTAGATAGAGATGGGTGAATAGTAACTATTTGTGTTTGGATAATGCTTACCAAATACTGAGTACTATTCCATTATTCGTCACAACAAGAAAAATGCTCAGGTTCTCCATTGACTTGCATTAGGTTCGTTCTTCATAATGAATTAAGGAACTTTTGGATTTCTTTCGAATAATCAGAACACGAATAATTACTATTCCCCATCACTAGTTCTAGTCTATATGGAGGGGTATTTTGAGCTTGGACCCGTGAGCATCAAGGTGCACTCTGAGTGTTTGTTTCTGAACCTGCAGAGATCGGCACAACCAGTATTGTATAAAAGCAGCAGAAAACATTGAGAAATCTTGTGTTCTCAAACACTAGACGATACATAACAGAAGTGTAGGAAACCGATTGACCCTGATTTGATTGCAGCTTTTTAAGCTCACCTAGTTCTCCCGTAATGGACTTGGTGAGATACAAGAGCTGAACCGCATCTTGTTCTATTTATGCTGTGAGCTGTCTACAAGGTAAATGTCGGGATTACTATTATCTGTATTACTCTGGATGTGGCCTGAATGCAGAGAGGAGAATTGTTCTCACACAGGCGGACTGATTGAGAAGTACAGTAAATAGTGCACAGGCACATGTCATAGATAATGCCGCTAAGCCACACAAGGAATTAACCCGCACTAAAATACCCATTTGGAAATGAAAACTAGTGGGGAGGCCAGCTAATGCGCCCAGCCTATGCCTCCGCTGCTCCCATCACAGCCCAGCACACCCATGTCCGCAGAGATTTCACTCTCATGAATTAATATTGAGCTTTAGGTCCTCGCTGATTCAATTGTGTGTATAAATGTCTTAAAAGCAACATTTCCAATTGAATCCAGGGCACAGAGGTGATACAGCCAAAACTAATACTAGATACATTAGATATGGGAGATAGATAGATACATAGATATTGGATGGATGGATGGATGGATAGATGGATGGATAGATGGATGGATGGATGGATGGATGGATGATTGATAGATATAGATATTAGATGGATGGATGGATGGATGGATGGATGGATGGATGGATGGATGATTGATAGATATAGATATTAGATGGATGGATGGATGGATGGATGGATGGATGGATAGATGGATGGATGGATGATTGATAGATATAGATATTAGATGGATGGATGGATGATACATAGATATAGATATTAGATGGATGGATGGATGGATGGATGATTGATAGATATAGATATTAGATGGATGGATGGATGGATGGATGATAGATAGATATAGATATTAGATGGATGGATGGATGGATGGATGATAGATAGATATAGATAGATATTAGATGGATGATAGATAGATATAGATAGATATTAGATGGATGGATGATAGATGGATGATAGAGGGATAGATAGATAGATAGATAGATAGAGGGATAGATAGATAGATAGATATTAGATGGATGGATGGATTATAGATAGATACAGTAGATAGATAGATATTAGATGGATTGATGATAGATGGATAGATAGATAGATAGATATTAGATGGATGGATGATAGATAGAGATAGATAGCTAGGTAGATAGAGGGATAGATACAGTAGATAGATAGATATTGGATGGATGATAGATGGATGATAGAGGGATAGATTGATAGATATTAGATGGATGGATGGATGGATGGATGGATGGATGGATGGAAAGATAGATATTAAATAGATGGATAGATATTGGATGGATGATAGAGGGATAGATAGATAGATATTGGATGGATGATAGAGGGATAGATAGATAGATATTAGATGGATGGATGGATGGATGGATGGATGGAAAGATAGATATAGATAGATAGATATTGGATGGATGATAGAGGGATAGATAGATAGATAGATATTAGATGGATAGATATTAAATAGATATTGGATGGATGGATTGAAAGTTAGATATTAGATGATTAGATGTTGCATAGATAGATATTAGATAGATATTAAATGGATACACATTAAATAGATATTGGATGGATGGATAGATCCATAGATATTAGAGAGATAGAAGGATAGATAATGAAAATGGGAACAGCACCACAATTGTTGTTAAATAAATGGGTGCAGGGCCCTCTATACAAAAATAGCAGCATATAAAACAAAAAACAGAGGCAGTACTTTGAAATATTTGCAAAAAGTGGGGACTTTATTAGCCCAGTGGCAATATTTTGGTTCAAAGATGAAAAATGTCCAGTAGAACCGAAACGTTGCCACTGGGCTATTGAAGTCCCCACTTTTTTGCAAATCTTTGTAAGTGTTACCTCTGTTTAATCACCTGTAGAATATGTATATAGCAATAAATTATTTTTTTTATTGGAATGTTTGTAAACTAAATATTAAATATATATATAGAAAAAAACAAGGTCCCCTAAATAATGATAAATGGGAGTTGGTAACACTATGATCTCAATCCGCACGAAGGGAGTAAAAGAGCCCTCCTCTGACTCCCTTCATGTGGATTGAGATGATAGGAGTGTGCAGGCTGTGAAGGCTTCTATCCACAGCACAGAGAACACCTTCTCCTTCCCCCCTGCAGAATAAGCAGAGAGGGAATCACCACTATGAGGCTCAGCATGAGCAGCTCCTTTCCTGCAGTGCTGTGTTTCCTGCATCACAGATACATCCACACTAGAGGAGAGGACAGAGCCCCTTCCAGTGACTTTTGCAGAGTCCAACAGAGTGCCCACCTTCCCCATGTTTGCAAATGATTCAGGCAAAATTCAGTTGTCATGATCCAGGCCGGCTTTTCCTTGCTGCTGGTTACACCCAGCTCTGCCCTGGTCATGTCAGGGGTTAACTTTCCTTGCCTCGTTCTGGATCCCAGGACGCTATATCTTGCCTCTCTACCTGTGGCTCAGTGCCAGTGATAATTCTGCCTTGCAGCGTGTATACTGGCTCTGGTGAGCGTTCCCGATCTGTTCTGCCTCCCTGCTACTGTGTCCTAACTTTGACCCTCCCCCGTTTGTCTGCCTGTCCTGATCCCTGACTTCCCTCTCCTATCTTTTGTTTGTGTTTCCCTCTGCATACCTGATCACCCAGCTTCCGACTCGGTTCTGTTTTCTGACTTTGATATTGATCCTCCCTTTCCAGTGACTTGACTTTCCTGGCTAGACCCTGACTATTTGACTACTCTTTTGCCCCCTGGAGATTTGCCTGTTAACATTGCTGAAGTTACTCTGCTGTACTTCAGCTGACTTTCCATTACAGTGTTTCTTTGTCTCTCCTTCACTACTCTGCTGCCACCTAGTGGGGATTACGCTGTACTGCATCTTACTAGCCTTTGTACAGCATGACATAGGCAAGTAAGGTTACAGAAATGTACAGCTTTTTGATTGACAGCAGCTGCTGAATAGCTAATATGTGGGTGGGGTTTTGCTATCTGTTCCCGCCACTGTCTGCTGCCTGTCCTCTGTAGATGCTAGACTGTATGGGCTCCTTCAAGGTATGAGTCATTTCTGTCACGTGATAGGGGCGTGTTAGAAATGCAGTCCATACAGTCTAGCATCTACAGAGGACAGGCAGCAGACAGGGTCAGGAATAGATAGCAAAACCCCACCCACATATTAGGTATTTGGCAGCTGCTGTCAATCAAACAGCTGTACATTTCTGTAATTGTACTTGCCTGTATTTAAAAAACTAAACATCCGATCTCACAAGTAAAAGTATCTAAAGAATCAGCATGATAGCACCAGTATAGCACCGGCTTTAGTTTATATAGGAAAATTCTGGTGATTGGTTCCCTTTAAATGTTTAAAGGGCTTTTTTAATGTAAATTCCAGGTTTTTGTCATGTATTGAAAAATATACCATGCAGAATCATTTCATAACTTTTTCCCCTTTTAATGCCACCCATAATCTGTACAAATCCATTAAGAAGCAAACTAAAATGATGAGGTTGATTAAATATGCGCACTATTCAACTCATAATTTGTTGAAGTATCATATGTATTTATGACAGCATTCAGTCTTTTTATGTAGGTGTCACAAAATATGTACAGATGGAACAGGGGCTCCTAGGCTGACCCTAAGGCTGGGGTCCCTGCGTTGTCCCTTATCTTGAAGGTAGACTTGATACTTGATGGTAGGCAGATTTGAGCCCCCAGCGTGACCCTGTCTCCTTTCCGAGCCCTGATATTAGTCTCCCCCACTCTGGGAGCACGCCAGAAACCCAGTAATCAAAACCTCATAAATAGGCACAGACAAGGGTAAACAAAAACTCGCACACACTGCACTTAAACATGAGGGGGGACAGTATGTGAACAGTGGAGTAAACCAAAATGGGTAGGGTATAAATGCACAACTGGAGGACTCACTCACCATGCGAAACCACAACTTGTAGATCGCCATATAACAGGATAACCACAGGAACCGAGCAGCACAGCTATATCTGGCACTCAGCCCCAGTATCCAGAGCCTTATAAAGGGAGAAGGCAGCTGGTGATCAGCAGCCTGAGCTCCCAGCAGATGATCACAAGCCAGCAGGAATTAACTCCTTCTGTACTGGAGAGCAATGAAGCCAGAACCAGCCGACGCCCATAACAGGCTGTACACCTAAGTGAAACTAGGCTGTTTGTCAGACTCTGCAGTGTAAACTGAGTCCGACGCCACTATGACACCCAAAGAGTGAAATGCTGAACACCACATGACAGTAGGACTCTGTATGCATGAAACATCTAAAATTGGCAATCTTTGGCTACTTTTCCTTGCAGTAGTTCCAAGTCGGTCAGATTACAAAAACATCTCCTGTGTACAGCGCCCTCTTCAAGTCATCCATAGGTTTTCTATTGGATTCAGGTCTAGGCTCTGGGAGGTCCATTCTAAAACTTTGACCTTCGTCCGGAGAAGCCAATATTTTGTTGATTTGGAGGTATGCTTAGGGCGTTGTCATGCTGAAAGGTGAAATTCCTCTTTATCGTCAGAGTTTTAGCAAAGACTTGAAGCTTTTGATGCAAAATTGACTGATATTTGAATTGTTCACAATTCCCTCAACTTTACTAAACCCCTTCCCCATGACGGGACAGCTCTGGAACTGAGCATTTCAATCTGCCTGCTGCCGCCGCCACCGCCGGAAACAGCTGATCGGTAGGAGGTGCCGGGTGTCAGACCACAACCAATCAGACATTGATGACCTATCCTAAGGATAGGCCATCAATATAAAAGTAGTAGACAACCTCTTTAAGGCTTAAAGGAGCCTAAAGGTCGCTCCCACCATAGGATACAGGCATTCTTACACATTAAATATCATTAGTGAGTATTTTTAAGTATGTTGCATTGGCATACATACAAGCGCTAAAAGTTACACCTATGGCCGATAATGGCCCCTTTTAGCCACAGTATCCCCTTCCTTTTGTGACTTTCACAAGTGGCAGATGAGTATTTAACATGGTAATCCACATGAATATACACGGTATCTCTACGGCTTTACTACTGACTGCCGAGTGTTTTGTGAACATATGAACTGATATATATCACATTCCCCTGTGCCGAAACCTCTCGGCTGCCGAATGTTAACACATTATGATGTAAAGGTAGTGATTGACACTAGGCTTAGATGGCAGCTCATGGTGACCTGCTTATTTTGAGCCTTTGTGGTGAGATTATGGGTAAACTCATTTGCATTGCTAAGAAATTGGCTTATTTCTTATTTTCTTGATTGACAATTTCAAGATAAAGGAATTATGGGCTAAAGCTCACCCGGGAAATGTTATCTGACAAGTGGCCAACATTTCAATGGTTACATATGACAGTGACAGTATAGGAAGAAGGTAACGGTGATCTTCCCAATGCTGAGGATTCCTACAAGATGTATTGAGGAATAGTCACTGTCTCCATAGTGATAGATATTTCGGGGGGTCAGTACTGGTTGTCGAGTTGCTGGCAGCTCCTGAGTACTCACAAATGGCGCTGACTAGGGATGATCGAATACCTCAAATATTCGGCTTTGCAAATATCCGACGAATAGGTCGCCACTATGCGAATATTCGATGAGCAATGTAAGTCTATGGGAAGCTCGAATAGTTCCAAAAAGTTGTTATTCGGGTTTCCCATAGACTTACATTGCGCATCGAATAGTCGAATAGCGGTGACCTATTCAGCAAATATTCGCGAAGCCGAATATTTGAGGTATTCGATCATCCCTAGCGCTGACCCTCTACTTAACAGAGGTGTCATACAATTTGAAGAAACGAACAATGGTCATAAACTTTAGAGAGTTGTCAACAGGATCCGAGAGCAATAACACAATAAAGTGAAGACAGAAGACAAGCTCATCACATATCTGATATGAAGCATGTAGAGGAGACTGTCACCGTTGAGAGCCGCTACCGCTGATGAATTCAGTAATCCAATGGAAAAATCGAAGCGCACGACACAACTAACCAGTAATAATAAAATATATATTCTTTATTGAAGGTAGTTACAAAGTGAGAGGATTCATAGTTAGAAACTGATGTATTTCAGGCAGTGTTAGCCATTAATGATTAAAGCACACCATTCACCAGGATTTTCCTATATAACATAAAGCGAGTGCTATGTTGGCACTATCAGGCTGATTCTATTCATACCTTTAGTTGTCAGCAAGGATGAAAAATTTTAGAAACACAAGCAAGTAAAGTTTGTAAAATGAGCAGGTTTTTGACTGGCAGCAGCTGCCTATCAGCTAATAGCTGGGCTGGGTGTTCATAGTTATTCCTGCCCCCTGCCTGGCTGTCCTCCCCCTGTTATTTATGCTAATTCTATTATAGAAGCATTTTACTAATTGGCTAGAAGGACCTGTGCTGATGTCATACCCAAGTGACCAGAAGGGGCGGGGCCTCAGCCAACAGAAAAATAATGTTGCTTCCTGGTATCAGCTATGTTGGCTGAGGCCCCGCCTCTGCTAGTCACTTGGCTATGACATCAGCACTTGTCCTTCTAACCAATTAGTAAAACTCTTCTATAATAGAATTAGCATAAATAACAGAAAGGGGGTGCAACAACAGGCAGGGGGGAGAAATCAGTATAAAAGCCCGCCTCAGCCATTAACTGATCGTCAGCTGCTGCTAATCAAAAACCTGCTCATTTTACAAACTTTACTTGCTCGTGTTTCTAAAATATTACATCCTAGCTGACAACTAAAGGCATGTATAGAATCAGCCTGATAGTATTAGTACAGCACTGGCTTTAGGTTATATAGGAAAATCCTGGTGATTGGTGCACTTTAAGGGCTTGTCACTGTCATATTTTATTATCCTTTATATTGTGCTGAATATTACCCTACGTTTCAATTTTTCATCCAATCACACAATAAATGATGTATCCCGACCAGTGTTTGCTGTTGGGGGTAACATTAACATCTGCTATCTGCATTGGAGTCTCCTTGGAAAATCAGGTCAAATCCATTTCATGTCATGATGGAAATCACATATCCATTGCTTCATAGCTGTAAGACTGAAGGCAGACATAAGTCCATCGGCTCAGCCTATACTATAACATGTTGATTCAGGGAGAGGGAAAAACTCCAAGAGGCAGATGCTAATTGCCCCATATTGGGCGAAGAATTCCTTAATGACCCCACATACGGCAATCAGACTAGTTCCCTGGATCAACGCCCCATCACAGAATCTGGTGCACATAACCAGTGATACCTAATTCTTCATCCAGGCCATCCTTGAACTTTTTCAGTGAAATAACCATCACAACATCATGTGTCAGAGTGTTCTATAGTCTCACTGCTTGTACAGCAAAGAACCCATCATTTTGCTGCTCTTACAGTAAAGAATTGTCACTTGGGATTATGATTAAACCTTCTTTCCACTAGACAAGCTCTGTAATGGTGCTCCCTTTCTTTTTAGTGACAGTTTTACTCAATATTTTACAATTTATTGCATAATTATACATTTGTTTCTTCGGTTCCTTTAACCTCTTTACGACACATGACGTACTTTGTACATCATGGCTAATGTCGGGGTAATCAATGCCGGCTGCTGTGGTGAGCCAGCGGTGGGTCCCGTACATGTCAACAGATTTGAGCAGCTGACATGTGTACCTTGCAGGCACGGGTGCATCCGCGATCCCCCCATGCCTCTTAACCTTTTAGATTGCGCTGTCAAAATGACTGTGCAATGTAAGTGGCTGCAGCGGGGAATGGGTCTTTCCTCGCTGCCATCGGAGGCCCTGTAATGTGATAAGGGGGAGCCGATGGTTGCCACCATGGTAGCACAGGGTCATGTGATAACAACTGTAACTATAATGACTCACTTCCTCTTACATCCGGCAGAGCACTGTCTGTAAGAAACGAGCAGCATTTCTGCAGATCAAAGCTCTGCAGCTGTGATCTACAGAAATGATCAAGCGATCAGACTGCTGATCCTTAGGGGGGCTAGTAAAAGAAAAAGAAAAAAGTTTTAAAAAATTAAAAAAAAAACAAAACCTAAAAGTTCAAATCACCCCCATTTGCCCCATTGAAAATTAAAAGGTTAATAAAATAAAAAATATACACATATTTGGTATCACTGCATTCAGAAACGCCCAATCTGTCAAAATATAAAATCAATAAATCTGATTTTTAACCGGCGTAGCAGCAAAAAAATGCAAACGCCAAAATTACTGTTTTTGGTCACCACAAATTTTGCGTAAAGTGTAATAACAGGCGATCAAAATGTAGCATCTGTACAAAATGGTACTGTTAAAAACACCAATTTGAGACACAAAAAATAAGCTGTCACTGAGCCATAGATCCCAAAAAATGAAAATGCTACATGTTACGGAAAATGGCGCAAAAAGTGTGCCACTGTTTTTGGACAAACCTCTAAATTTTTTTCACCCCTTAGATAAAAGTAAACCTATACATGTTTGGTATCTTCGAACTCGTACCGACCACAGGCATCACACCCACACATCAGTTTTACCATATAGTGAATAAAGTATGCAAAAAAAGTGTGCAATCTCACTTTTTTTGATTTTTTTTGCCATTTTACAGTACACTATATGGTAAAACTCATGGTTTCATTTAAAAGTACAACTTGTCCCACAATAAATAAGCCCTCGTATGGTGAGATTAAAGGAAAAAAGTTACGACTTTCGGAAAAAGGGGAGCAAAAACAAAAAAAAAACAAAAAACAGAAAATCACCTGGGGTGAAGGGATAATGGAACAGATCGATGGAATTAGGAAAAAGTGGTGTGAACAGAGTCTAAGATAACAACTCCTCTTTGCTTCACCTGTATATACGCTAAGTATAAGGGGGCTGCACCCCACTGCCTTCTACTTATGTCTATATGCAGGTTCTTCGGAGTCTGGGAGACGGCTGCCAGTGAAGTTTATCCCATAGATTGTAAGCTTTCGAGCAGGGCCCTCATTCCTACTGTAGCTGCTGAATTATGTGCTATGTGTTATGTGTCTTGTTTTTGTCTGTACAAGCCCCCACCTGATTGTAAAGTGCTGCGGAATATGTTGGAGCTATTTAAATAAACTTAATAATAATAATAATAATAATAATAATAATAATTATTATTATTATTATTATTATTATTATCCAAATTCTCACTCTGCAATAACAGAGAACATTTTTTTGTGATATGTTTTATTCAAAAATATATTCTTTATTATTATTATTATTATTATTATTATCCAAATTCTCACTTTGCAATAACAGAGAACATTTTTTTGTGATTTTTTTTTATTCAAATGTATATTATTTTATTATTATTATTTATTATTATTATTATTATTATTATTATCCAAATTCTCATTTTGCAATAACAGAGAACCTTTTTTTTGTGATATTTTTTATTAAAAAAATATATTCTTTTTTTATTATTATTATTATTATTATTATTATTACTGTTACTAATAGTTAATGGATTCAGGTTCATTCAGGTTACTGCATTTTTAAATATTTGTAAATAAACCCCACACAGTCCAGATTAAACAAAAGACAATAGAGATTTCCAGCGGAGGCGCCGTGCACATCACAATATCCAGTAGGGGGAGATAGAGGTTCACTTAGATTTTGGTGTCTGCTCATTGTGAGCTGCTGACTCCCAGCAGATAAGACTACATGTCCCTATGACACTGTCTAATCATCAGTGCAAACATGAAACAGCTCCTGAGATCACACACATCCACTTCCTCGCACCGTCCGCACCGGCAACGCGAACACCTTTTTGATCTTCGTAAACCCATGAAATCCTGACCTTATTCTTTGATTGTGCCAGACACTTCAGCAGCCATTCACCTATTACTGCCGGCAGGGCCCGGATCAGGTGCACCCCATCACTCTTGTATTATATACATGATATTAGGGTATAATCTATATCTATTGTTTCATTTATTCGCTTCCATAGACATCATCACTGTCCCCATTGGGGTCCACAATCTAGATTCCTTATCAGTGGAGATGAGCGAGTACCGAAATATTCATATTCGCAAAACTCGTAACGAGTACTTTGTAATACGTATTTGTTCCAAATAGCTAGTACAATGCAAGTCAAGGGGGAATGCGAGTCATTTTCTGCTGCACCCAACAAAGAGGTGAGACTTCTTTGTTGGGTGCAGCAGAAAATTACTCGTATTTCCCATTGACTTGCATTGCACATGCTATTTGGAACAAATACGCGAGTATTACAAAGTACTCGTTACGAGTTTCGCGAATATGAATATTTCGGTACTCGCTCATCTCCACTTATCAGTCTTTAGAGTGAAGGAAACCCCTGCAAACACGGGGAGAACATACAAACTCCTTGCAGATGTTGGCCTTGGTGGGATTTGAACCCCGGTCCCCAGATCCTGCAGCAAAAAACAGTAAAATTTCTAATGAATGGAGTTTTTACAGATCTGCAGCATATTTTTTATTTTTTTTTGATCCGTTGGTGAATTTATACAGCAAATTTCATTCATTGCAATCGGTTGTGGTATTAGCAGCAAAATCTGCTACAAAATTATGGATTTGTTGACCGGATCCACAATGTCATATTTCTGTTGAGTGTGTGATCCTGGTCTAAATCTTCCAAATGTCTAACCCTTTAGTCAGGCTAATGTGCTCCCTGTAGTTCTCACTTTGCCCCCTGGATTGTGTCCCCGGGTGCTGGCTTCCTATGGCATTGTCTGGCTGGTGGGAGCCCCCAAGAGAAGACAGTTGAGGCATATCCTATCCATATACTCGGCACACACGGAGGCTGGATGGTGCGGAGTTCTGTGAGTGGAATGTGTAGGTGTGATCGGCCCTAACATGTTCAGGGAACTTCACACCCCTGATAAAAGGCTGAGGGGATAAGAGTAATTACACCCGAAGAGGATGCTTCATCTTACACTTTATACAGATGTTTACATTTCTTCCCATTACTGACATTCTCTATTCCCGATCACCAAAAGGCTTATTCTTGTGTAAAAAAATACTACAGGATCTAAGATAGATAATTACATTGCAATAAGTGACATCTGCAGTAAGAAATCAAGAATTTCTGCCACAAATCTGAAAATCCACTGCAGATATTTTACAAGTGAATTGGATTTGCTAATACCCCAAACACTAGAATTTGTACAGTAGATGGCTGGAGAATTCAGTAATCCAAGTATGATTCCTACCACACAATGCCATCTCCAGCTTAAGTGTGGGGAGAGAGAGAAATTAATTTTGTTAATAGATAGATAGATAGATAGCTAGATAGATAGATAGATAGATAGATAGATAGATAGATAGATAGATAGATAGATAGATAAATAATTGATAGATTTTTTTGCCATTTGGATGCTGGGCCTGGAGGTGGAAGGAGCTGCTGTAACCCTCTGCAGTTTTGGTGCTGACTGTAGAGGTCTTATCGTTGTTTCCCCTGTCTGTCTTTCTTTCCTGATGTGTTGTTTCAGTGCAGCGGTGGGGCTAGCATCCCTTACCTGTCCACTCACTAGCCAGGAGTATTGTAGGGTTACTCAGTTTTCAGGATGCTGCTCGGTAACAGGTGAGGAACACGTATAGGAAATGGCTAGGAGGGCAGCGTACAGTGGCAGGTAAGTGAGGAGGTGCACATCTTCCCTCTCACTAGTCCTAGGGCACACCGTTGTTAATGTGTCCCCGGTGTACCCCTTGTTTGTCGTAGTGTAACCCTTGTTATTGTGCTTTTTTGGTTCACGCCAGACCTTCCCTAGTCCACGCCGTGACAGTTAGATAATAGATAGATAGATACGTGATAGGTGATATATAAATACATAAAAGATGGACTAATAGATAGATAGAAAGATAGATGATAGATAAATACATAATAGATATATAGATAGATCCAAACATATATACAAGGATAGATTGCAGATTCTGAGGTATATCTATAATCAATCCATTCATCAATCTATTAGATCCAGTGCAGATCAATCCCAGTTTATGTGACCAGTCAATTGAGGGCCAGTTAATAATGATCGGTCACTGTGCAGCGCCTCTGCATGGTACACTGTGCTGCTCTGTAAATACGCAGGGAAGTCACCATTACACTCGGAGGATAGTAGACGGCTTTTAGGCTAATTCACATCTATAGATTTAATTTTCCAAAGAACACATGAATAATGAAATATCAAGGATCATCTGTCATAATCAGTCATAACTACATATATATATATTATATATATATATATAAATATGTGTGTGTGTGTGTGTGTGTGTGTGTGTGTGTGTGTGTATGTGTGTGTGTGTGTGTGTGTGTGTGTGTGTGTGTGTAGAAGAGCTGGATTCCTGGATTCCATCTCATTATACAGTCCCAGTTAAAACCACAGGTTGACAACTTTTAAAACCTCATTTATAGGGGTTACCTGTCACCAGATTTGTCCCCTATAAACTGCTGCAGCCACTACCAGTGAGCCCTTATATACATCATTCTAGAATACTGTATATGTCCTGCAGCCCCTCAGTATACTATAAAAAAAGACCTTTTATTATATCACCTGTGGTGCAGTCTGGTCCAATGGCTGTCTCAGGTCTTGATCCGGCGCCTCCTTTTTTCTTGCGACCGCCTCTTTTCCTACTTCATCAGGATGGCGCATCCTACCTCATCCACCCAGAGTCCTCCATCGCGCTCCTGTACAGGCGCACTTCTCTCTGCGCTGCTGAGGACAGATCAAAGTATTGTAGTGTGCATGCGAGGGCATTCGTTGACCTTGCTCTGCCAGTGCCAGCGACGCCCATTGGACTGGACCACGCTGCAGGTGACTATAATAAAAGGTGTTTTATTACACAGCGGCCTGGGCTCTTGTATACAGCATTCTAGAACGCTATATAGAAGAGCTCACTGATGGTGGCTGCAGTTTATAGAGGACAAATCTGGTGACAAGTTCACTTTAAAGGTCAATTGTTTTCTCGAAAAGGACAGATTTTCATCAGTCGTGCAGGATCAGACTTTCAATCTATGCTTGGACTTTCTTGGATGATAAAAAAAATAATAATGGCAAAGCTTATCCTTACAATTTTAAGAATGGACAGCACACTAATTGGATAAGATGGCATCTGTGTGCTGTCCATACTCTGCAAAAACCTATATACTTGTGGCACTGGCAGACGCAGACAGAAAAGGGCCCCTGTGCAAAAAGAATATATGGGTCCTTTGAAGCCCAAGAGATCAAAAAATGCAAAATTTCACCTTCTTTGAAGGTAAAAATGGCCGTTTTGCTTCTTGGGACCCTGAGCAGTCGCACAGGTTGCACCAATGATATATCCACTCCTGACCTGTACGGGTGATTTGGGTCTGTAACTTGGATCAAAAATAGATGTCACCATGAATTTTTTTGCTGACAAATTGGCTGCAAAAAAAAAAAAAAATCACAAAATATGTGTACTGCCCCATAGACTATAATGGGCATTTATTTTATCCATGAAAAACACAGAACAGTACATGGAAAAACGAGTGATAGAGGACTATGGAATAACACGCTGATATGTGTAATGATTGGTTCATATATATCCATTGCTTCAGAATCATGTTTTTGAGCCTGGGGCAACTCAATGGATCAGAAGTGATGGCAAAACCGAGGCACAAATGCATTAGTGCCATTAGGTTTTTCACCATTTTATTCTAGGCGCTGGTCTGAGGCCAGATCACAACCATTCAAAAAAACACTGATCAGGACACCAGAGCTGTGCAAAAACTGATGAGCCAGATGGGGGAGACCTAGTGCATGGGAAACAATGGGATCAGATTCTATCCTGCACTTTTTGTTAAGGCCCTGTCACACATACAGATAAATCTGCGGCAGATCTGCGGCAGATCTGCGGCAGATCTGCGGCAGATCTGCGGCAGATCTGCGGCAGATCTGTGGTTGCAGTGAAATTGTGGACAATCAGTGCCAGGTTTGTGGCTGTGTACAAATGGAACAATATGTCCATGATTTCACTGCAACCACAGATCTGCCAAAGATTTATCTCTGTGTGTGACAGGGCCTTAAAATGCTGCTTAGAAATGATGGCTTAGTGTTGGATGTATGTGGACCCTGCCATTTTAGTAATAATTCAGTCCATTATCTACATACTCTAACCAAGACAGAATGGCTTATTGGTGCCCCCCTTATTGGTGCAGGTGTGGGGTACATGCCATGATGTGATGCCACCACCTCCCTCCCAACTAAACCTTCATGAAATTGCCATTAGGCTCAACTCAATAAAGACTTTTATAACCTTCACATCATTAGAATCTTCATTTATTTATAAATACTTTAACCTTCTTATCATAATAATTTTCATTTATTTATATTTTCTTAACCTTCTTACTATTGGAATCTTCATTTATTTATATATATATATATATATTGAGTTTTTTTTTTATTATTATTATTATTATTATTATTATTATCTTTATTTATAAATGTTAACCTTATTATTAGAATCGTCATCTAATATATAAAGGTGTGTATGTGTGTATGTATGAAGGTGTGTGTGTATGTCTGCTAAAGGAATCCGCACCGTCACATTTACAATCACGACATTTTGCACAGACACCCCATGTGACTCAGGGAACGTCAGAGACTATGTTTTGACGGGAAAATTTAACCCCGTGCTTTACAGTTACTCTCCAAAAAACCTGCCTCCATTAAATTTAATGGAGCTGCGAGCTACAGGTTATTAATAGCAGCTGTGAGTGGTTGCTATAGGAGCAAAATAAATTGTTAGTATAAGAAGCTTATGTGTGAGGTAATAAGCTGACATGGGGAGACGGATAGAGAGAGACAGAAAGAGACAGACAGGGAAAGAGACAGTCGAAGAGAAAGAGACAGACACAGACAGTCAAAGAGAAAGGCAGGGAAAGAGACAGACTGGGAAAGAGACAAAAACAGTGAAAGAGAGAGACAAGGAAAAATACAGGGAAAGAGACAGAGACAGATGGGGACAGAGACGAGAAAGAGACAGACGGGGAAAGAGACAGATGGGGAAAGAGACAGACAGAGACAGACAGACAGGGAAAGAGACAGACAGAGACAGACAGTCAAAGAGAAAGAGGTAAACAGAGACAGACAGACAGGGAAAAAGACAGAGACAGATGGGGAAAGAGACAGACAAAGAGACAGATGGGGAAAGAGTCAGACTGGGAAGGAGACAGACGGGGAAAGAAACAGACAGACAGAGACAGACAGGGAAAGAGACAGACAGTCAAAGAGAAAGAGGTAGACAGAGACAGACAGAAACAGACAGACAGGGAAAGAGACAGAGAGAGTGAGGCTAGTTTCACACTTGCGTTGGACGGGATCCGTAGCATTGCGTTGTGTGACGCATGCAACGGATGCATTGCATATAGTGGCACAACGCAATGCTACGGATCGTACAAAATAACGCAATCCGTTATAGGTTTTTTCCTTGAGTTTACACATCTGGGCATGCGCAGGTGTGTAAAGACGGATGCGTTAACGGAATCCGTCAAATGACGCATTCTAACGGAATCCGCCACCATAGGCGTCCATTATAAAAACAACGGACGCCTAACGGATTCCTGCAGGTTGCATTTTTTTGACACTCCGCCAAGCGCAGAAAAACGTTACATGCTGCGTTCCATCCGCCCGACACAGCGTCAAAATAACGACGCTGCGTCGTCCAGCGGATGCAACGCAGACACTTGCGTTACAGTGCGTCGTCCATACAACTCTATGGAGAATAGCGCAGTCCGTTAACGGACTGTGCTATTCTCCATAGTGACGGAATGCGCTGAACGCAAGTGTGAAACTAGCCTGAGACAGTCAAAGAGACAGACAGAGACAGACACACAGAGACAGACACACAGAGACAGACACAGACAGACAAGGAAAGAGAAAGTAAGAGAGACAGTCAAAGAGACAGAGACATACAGGGAAAGAGACAGGCAGACAGGTAAAGAGACAGAGAGAGACATTCACACAGAGACAGACACAGACAGACAGACACACAGAGACAGACAGGGAAAGAGACAGACAGAGAGACATACACACAGAGACAGACAGACACAGACAGAAACAAACAGACAGACTGACAGAGAGACAGTTACTATCTCGGGCAACGCCTGGGTACTACAGATAGATTATTTATAAATATTAACCTTCTTATTATTTGAATCTTCATTTATATATACATATTAAGCTTCTTATCATTAGAATCTTTATTTATACTTTTTCAACCTTTCTATCATTAGAATCTTCATACTGTATATTTATAAAGAGGTTCTGCAGCAGCTTCAGACTTAATAGTTGAAGCAAATCTAAGTGCGCAGCTGCCTTGATTTGTAGGTGTCGTGTGTGTGATGTGTCCCTGATTGTAGCTACATTGTGTGCTGCTTTCTCCCTGCACATCAGTCTATCTGCTGCACAATCCCATGCTGATGCATGCTCCTATGTGGCGGAGGAGTGAGATCCTGATGCAGATCTGTGGAATATCACTACCCCTTTCCCTTCAGCATCACACAGTCAGGTCTCGGCTCCTGTGAACCCTCCTCCTCCTCTTCCCCAACTGTTTGGCTGGGAAGCAGGTCCCGGAGTGAGCAGGGACTGGGGCTGTCAGGAGGGCAGCCTCCAGCAGAGGAGGGCTGGGCTAGTAGCACTGAGCGCAGGGCTAGGAGCTGCTGGGTGGCCACTGACATCTCCACCGTGCGCTCGTCACAGTCCCCTCCATCCCGCGGAATACAGCACAATGCACACACCTCCCTGCGATTTGGGAAGGACATGAGAGGGGACAGCACCCAGCACTGCTCGTGGGGAACGCTCCGCACATCTGACAGCAAGAAACACCACCGATCGTCCGCAGCACAAGTTCTGGACCACTTTCTAGCCAAGTGAAAAGCTCTTATCTCAATCAGGATCTTTATTTCTGGTCTGTCTTGGTGGCAAGGAGAAGACTCCAGAGATGATGACCACCTAGGATATGGCATGGTTTGGGGTCTGATGGAGCAGAAAGTACTGAGCAGCTATGGACAGCTTGTGTTACTAGAGAACATCTCTTCTAGGGAAGACTCCTTTTTTTGCTGATCCTTCAGTCTTCTTGGGTGTCTCCTATACCTGGAATTGGGGCTCACTGTATAATTTGGATGTCTGTTACTATGTAAATATGGGTCTTCTTGGTCCAGTCCTGCTGTGTGGATTCTTAGGTCAGGTTCTTGGTAAGTTCAGCATCTCTTTCTATGTTTCTGGCAAGTGCTGTGCATTCTTCAGACACACATGGATGGCATTAGCAGAGCTGGAAGAAGTCAAATACCTTGCCTTGTGGCTCTGAGCTGTGGACATGTTTCCAATAAGCACCCTGAATTTTCTTATCCAGACTACTAAGGATGGAAAATGTGCCAGGTAGTAAGTTTAATGGGCAAAGGGGGAGACATGGCACCTAAACCACAATCATTAATTGCAAGAGTGTGACCTCATCACCCATAGGTGCAGGGTAGACAGAGGTCACCTGGAGTCCAGAAGTGGCTGGCCATTGGAGCTGGCATTGGATACATAGGGCTGTGTGTGCAAAAAAGACACCCATCCCTTACTATTTGGTTCATGCAGCTGATGCAGAACCTCTTTAACTATCAGTAGGCATAGCCTTTATATTTTTCATGTTCCCATGAAGGTACAGGCTAAAGGTTAGGTGGCCAGAGGTCACTTGGAGTCAAGAAGTGGCTGGCCATTGGAGTTGGTACTGGGTACATAGGATTGTGTAGGCAAAAAAAAAGCCCACCCCTTACTATTTGGTTCATGTAGCTGCTGCAGAACCTCTTTAACTATCAGTAGGCATATCCTTTATATTTTTATGTTCCCATGAAGGTGCAGGCTAAAGGTTAGGTGGCCAGAGGTCACTTGGAGTCGAAAGTGGCTGGCCATTTGAGTTGGTACTGGGTACATAGGACTGCGTAGGCAAAAAAAAAAAGACACCCACCCCTTACTATTTGGTTCATGTAGCTGCTGCAGAACCTCTTTAATTAAATTTCAGTAGGAATTCTTTATATTGTTCATGCTCACATGAAGGAACAGGCTAAAGGTTAGGGGACCTGAGGTCACTTGGAGTCGAGAAGTGGCTGGCCATTGGAGTTGGTACTGGGTACATAGGACTGTGTGTGCAAAAAAAGAAAGACACCCACCCCTTACTATTTGGTTCATGTAGCTGCTGCAGAACCTCTTTAACCATCAGTAGGCATATATCTACCTAGCCTTTATATTTTTTCCATGCTCACATAAAGGTACAGGCTAAAGGTTAGGTAGACAAGAGGTCACTTGGAGTCCAGAAGTGGCTGGACATTGGAGTTGGCACTGGGTATATAGATCTGTGGGTGCAAAAGGCACACACCCTTCATATTTGGTTTATGTAGCTGCTGCAGAACCTCTTTAAATATATATTTTTCATGCTCATATGAAGGTACAGGCTATAGATTAGATGGCCAGAGGTCACTTGGAGTCCAGAAGTGGTTGACATTGAAGTAAGCACTGGGTACATAGGACTGTGTATATAAAAAAAGACACCCACCCTTCACTACTTGGTTCATGTAGCTGCTGCAGAAGCTCTTGAACTTTCAGTAGGAATATATCTACCTATGCCACATATTTTTCATGCTCACAAGAAGGTACAGGGTAAGAGTTTGGTACACAGAGGTCACTTGGAGTCCAGATGTGGCTGAACATTGAAGTTGGCAATGGATACATAGGGCTGTGTATGCAAAAAAAAAGACACCAACCCCTTGTCATTTGGTTCATGGAGCTGCTGTAGAACCTCTTTAATTAACGTTCAGTAGGCATATATCTACTTATCCTTTATATTTTTCATGCTGACATGAAGGTACAGGGTTAAGGTTCGGTAGACAGAGGTCACCTGGAGTCCAGAAGTGGCTGGATATTGGAGTTGATGCTGGGTATATATGACTGTTGGATGTGATTGCTGGACATCTTGTTTTTTCCTGCCTATATATGACTGTGTATGCAAAAAAGATACCCACCCTTCACTATTTTATTCATGTAGCTACTGCAGAACCTCTTTAATTAATTTTCAGCATCTACCTATCCTATATATTTTTCATGGTCACATGAAGTTATTGTTCCTGCTAAAATGCATATATCTGATACTATATATAACAGCACAACTGAACTTCAGGTAGCTGCTGCAGAACCTCTTTAATTAAATATCAGTAGGCATATATTTACCTATCTTATATATTTTTCATGCTCATATGAAGTTATTGTTCTTGCTAGAATGCATATATCTGATAATATATATATATATATAACAGCACATCTGAACTTCAGGTAGCTGCTGCAGAACCTCTTTAATTAAATATCAGTAGGCATATATTTACCTATCTTATATATTTTTCATGCTCATATGAAGTTATTGTTCTTGCTAGAATGCATATATCTGATAATATATATATATATATATAACAGCACATCTGAACTTCAGGTAGCTGCTGCAGAACCTCTTTAATTAAATCTCAGTAGGCATATATTTACCTATCCTACATATTTTTCATGCTCATATGAAGCTATTGTTCCTGCTAGAATGCATATATCTGATACTATATATAACAGCACATCTGAACTTCAGGTAGCTGCTGCAGAACCTCTTTAATTAAATTTCAGTAGGCATATATTAACCTATCCTATATATTTTTCATGCTCACATGAAGTTATTGTTCCTGCTAAAATGCATATATC